>NC_136059.1:878269100-878326600 GCF_964261635.1 Lissotriton helveticus
TTGTGCGCCATGGCGTCACCTGTAGAATCTGTGCGCTGCACCCCAGCATAGTAATTGCTGAGCGTGCATGAGTCCAGTAGGCACAACAGCCATACTTACCGGCATTGGCAGCATTACGGCTGGGGACAATGCCTGTGCTGTAGCAGCAGGGTCACAGCAAGCTGAGCAGTGGATTCCAATGCCCTCGCCATCCCTGGACCTACTAATTAAAGGCATCACTAGCAGTGACATCACCTGCTGTGCTCGAGCAGCCGTCTGTTCAGCAATAAACCCAGTCATACCGCACTGATTAATATATGCAAAAAAAGCATTTTTTTTTGGTGTACATTTTGTTTTTGCATTCGGTGTAGGTAAGAAAGTAAAACACGCCATCTTCCACTTCTTTAGGAATGACAACAGAAAAACGCAGAGTTCAAAATAGCAGTGACATGTACAGGCTGACGACAGGGGTCACAGGCAGCAGCAGTGTTATAGATGAGAGAGCAGGAGTAAAGAGGAGAAAGAAACAAGAGGGGTGAGATAAGACGGAGCTAAGTAGAAGAAAAGGAGAGCAAATCAGATAAAAAGAGAAAGCAGCCATGATGTGAAGAAGAGAGCATTAAGAAGAGAGAAGATAGAATGAAAGGATGTAGAGGACAGGACACAGGAAAAAAGCAGACAAATGATAAAACGGAGACACAGCTAATCACTGAAGAGTGATAGTAAAGAGCTAACATCGAGGGGGGAGAGAGCAGAGCATGGATAAAAGTGAAGAGGAAAAGGGGCAGGGATAGAATGATGAATAGAGGGCAAATCCGAAATACAGGGAATAAGGTAAACCACCAGGTGTGACAGAGATGATGGAAAACAATTAGAGAGGTGAGAGGATAGACACTTAGAACAAAGACTGAGGGGACAGACAACAGATCAAGGTTAGAAGATAGAGACTGAGGCAGTGAGAGTGTTGAAAGTGGGGCTCACCCGAGGAAGAAGTGAGCTGTGGCCTCCATGGCAACATTTTCAGCACCTGCACTTCTTTATTTTTACAAATTAAGCACTGATCTAACCGCTCCAGAGTAAAACATTTTACCTACTATTGCTAAGATTAGTTGGTAATAGTAAACCTAGCCCCTCCAAAATTCCAACATTTTCCCTGCTTTTTCTTATGTGGGATTGGGAATAGTACATCTAACCCTTCCTAAATCCAACACTTTCTCTACTGTTAATTAGATTGGAATGGGAATAATGAATCTAAATTCTCTTACTTAGATTGCAATCTAAATAGTCAATCTAATCCCCCCGAAACCAATACTTCCCCTCCTTTTGCTTATGTTGGAATGATAACATTTAAATCCACCACTTCAATCACCAACACTTTCCCTACTGTTTCTAAGATTGGAGTTGGAATAGTCAGCCTAACGAAAGGCCAGCACTTTCTTGCTTTTGCTTACGTTGAAGTGGACATAGTAACTGAAACTCCTCCAAAGTCCAACACTTTCCCTACTGTTGTTTAGATTGGAGTGGGAATAGTACATTTAACCCCTCAAAAGACCTTGCCTTTTCCTACTGTTGCTCAGATTAGAGTGAGAATGGTAAATTTAACCCCTCTAAAGTCCAGTACTTTCCCTACTTTTGCTTATGTTGGAGAGAGAATAATAAACCAAACCACTACAAATAGTTTTGTTTATTTTGTATTGCTGCTATTTAGTTTTATTTTCTTATTTGTTTTAATGTAAATTAAAATAAAACGTAATTTATTTATTTTAATTGTGTTTTTTAGTTTGGTAATACATTTTTTCACTGAAATATGCTATGTGGTTTTTATTTTTTTGTAATTAATATTGATATTTTTTAGGTAACTGTTATACATGCATTAAGGTAAATATAAAATTTACCTTAATATTTACAATTATTTATAAGTATACTTTTTTTGTTTAATATTTTAAATAAATTACAAATAATTTGGCAGACATCTTGGATGTTCTATTGCACAATATTTTTGACACATTACATACAAAGCGAATATTTTAGTTGATGACATTTTTGACTTAATATTCTTCATCACAATCATTTTGTACATGATATTTTTGTCAAATAACCCTATTTTAGTATATTTTCAATCGTAGGTCAAGGTGCAGCTTGAAGTTCAACATCAGGGGATCAGGCATACATGCGAAACGTCTATGATTATGAAGAATTAATCTATGAATTGAGTTGACAAAAATCTGCATTAAATTTAGTAAATGCAAACTGATGCTGTTGTTGTTAGGACAAAAGCTCACTAGGTTGACATGATTGTCTCATTGACCCACTTATGTTCTGCATAATCAGTCACGTGTATTAATATGACCAAGCAGTGCCGGCTTCTAGAAATAACTTTTTAGGGATTTTGATTAAGAAGTTTGAAAAATACAACATATGAGCACATGTTTGAATATAACATAAAAATTCAGATCATACTGTTATTAAAGACATGGACTGTATGGGACCAGGTGCAGAAATTCTTTTATAGTCTCTATACTTCATTACTAGTAGTACCAATAATGTCATCCGGGTTGGATTTATTTATGTGAAGGGATGAAATAACTTGACATTCTGTGCATGTACAAATTATCATCAACTATGTATTTGGGATAACTCTCTTCAATTATGTGGACATCGAGTAATCCAAGTCCTTATATCATTAGCGTCCTGGTAAAGCTGCTAGGAAATTACATGAGGAGGATACAGTCATTTGTAGGCATAGGACTCGTGATAATTATTAATTTCCTGGGGGATAGTATTCACACCAATATACAAGATGGTGAAGTTGAAAGAAATTAAATTCTAACAGTTTTTCAAGTGGCATGTGCTTCACATGCATTCATTCAATATCTGTCCAAAGTCTCCTACTAGACGGTTATACATAGCCTCCACAATATAAATGTAAAAGAAATTAAAACAGTGGAGTGATGTTTTAAGCGGCGAAGGTGAGCATATACTTCTGTTCACCAATGAGACCTATGAGACCTGTGCTCTGAAGATATTGAGAACCCAACATTGCTTGACTAGCATCATTGCAAAGTTCAGTGCCAAAACTCATAATTCAGAAGCCAACATTAATGTTCAAGGAGATGCTTATTAATTATAAGCAGGTAACATATAAACACGTACAGTGCATGAACCGTTTATCATATTTTAGAAGCATTGTGATTACTGGGAGGAGATGATGACTTGTGATTAAGATGCTGACTATGGAACCCAGACACCCTGGCTTCTGTATTGGCTTAGGCAAAAGACAATGTGAGATTCTGGGTACATCATATTATCATTCTGTAAGTGAAACTGTAAATTTGTATTGAAAATATATGCAAGTTAAAACTATAACTGTCCAGTTTATTACTAGTACAGTACAAATCCTGTTTTTTGCAATTCGGTTTTTAACTAGAGCACACTCTGTAAATTTCTGTTTACTGAGTATCTTGTTGAAATTTCTGCTGCGAAGGAATGGTCTTTAAAATGACTGCTCCTCAAAGCTAGGTTTGTTTGTTGGTAAATACCTAATAATCATTAAACATATTAAAATAAAATATAAAAACAGTTTCAATTTTCAGCACTCACCAATGCATGTTTTCATGTCAATGGAAGACATAAATCCATCGTAGCAGAGACAGCGATATTCCCCAGGAATGTTGGTGCATTGACCTCCATCACATATTTCAGGGCTGTCCTCACACTCATCAATATCTGTAAGAATAAATGTCACAGTCAAAACGCACTCATAAAAACATTCTTAAATGGGATACAGCTCTGAAATCCAAGAGTTTGTTTTAGGGAAAATCGTAATAGACAATGAGGTTTTTTATGCATTCTGGAATGCTCTTTTTAGGTTCATCCATTTAAGATGACCTCTATGTAAAAGCCTCATATATATATGTGTGTACTAGATGCCATTTGACAGGCTTCACATTATCTAAAGGGAAAATACATGAAATACATTTCACAACAAAATGAAATAAAGGAGAAAAAACCTCAAAGAAGAGACTAGCTGTGGATCACAAGAGCATTAACAAAATCTAGCCATCAAGAAATCTCAGGTCCAAGAACAAATTTTTACTAACACCTCTGAGAGTACGTACTTCCAGGAATGGTGGCCGAGCTTTCTCGTATTTGGCCCCAGCCGCATGGAACAAAATTCCACTCCATCTCTGTAACTCCCCTGATCATGGCAGTTTTCGCAAAGGACTAAAGACCTGGTTATTTGCAAATTAGTGCCATTTTCTGATGTCAGAGTCTGCTGCAGGCGCCATGAGACTTCCTGGAAGTGATTTGCGCGCCATATAAATATCCATGACTTGACTTGACTTGACAAGTGCAGTACCAGCACCAGTGCAAGGACTATGTAGCACCTTAACAGGAGAAAGTGATGTGTTATTTGTTGATAACTGCAAAAGATTATGGTCTGTCCTTGAAGGATAAGTTTATGGAAAATAATCAGCCCTGCCCTCAATTCACTTCACTGGCTCACGTTGAAGAAGAGTGCATTTCAGAACATTGTGCCACATCTACTAATATGGGATTTTCAAAAAAGTGGTTGTGAATTGCACCTTGACTTTTTGCAAATCCACTGACATTTTGTGACTGACCAATGAATTATTATCTTGTTTTGCAAAATCACAATTTGGAGTGGGGGAGAATCCAACCTACTTCATGAACCTAATAGGTTAAATCACAAATTGTAAATTACTTCAGTTGGATGCCATAACGAGGTTGGTGGCCTGCTATGTTCAGTGATTACATTTTAAAAACCATTTTTTTTTCAATACAGTCTATTTTCCTTATAGGAAACAGGACTGTGTTTAGATAAAAATGTTTACTTTAAAAAAAAAATTGGTTTGCGAGTTGGCAGTGTTCCACTGGACCACTGCCCACACCCCATCACACTTTTGTTTATCATTTCCAGGGTGGAGGAGTCTCTTCTCTTTTGTGAATGGGTTGCCACCTCCTTTCAAGAGTTGGTAACTCTCCAATGGTTTGCAATCCAAACTGCAGTTGAAAACCATCCCAACATTCCATTGCAAATCACAGCTTGGTAGGATCGCTCTAAACATGCCTTTTCCAAATTGTGATTCATTCAGCATTTTGAAACGATTTTGGGATTCGTTAATCGTTTTCCAAATAGCAAATTGGGTTTAGTGTATAGTAAAAAGCTATCTAAAAGTTTTAAATCATATTATTTAGCGAATAACTGGATTTGTAACAGTACATCTAAGCCCATTGTGCCTGATCCACAAGTTCTTTCTTGGCGGTACCCTAAGAGGCCTAACCAAAGCTAGCTGGCCAAATATCCAAATCATAAATCTAAGATCAAAACCACTAACTGGAACAATCACATCTTTGCCTGAGACATAAACTGACTTGATTTAGGGAGGTCTCAAAAAACCTCCTCCAAATGGCATGTGGACTATGTATCAGGTCAAAGGTTGAGGTTGCTATCATACATTTGAAATCACACTGCTACCTAATGCACTTGGCAATGACATAGTCGTATACCTAAGACTGCCTTACTCCTCTTTGACCCAATTAATGCTTTTCCATCTATCCATATTATCCCACATCTCCATGCAAGGATTGTGCATGCACATCATTTCCACCACTGATTATCTAGCTCAGTTCACACTTTACATCATCATTAATGTGTATCTTGGTCTTTGTCTCTTCTTTGTACCTTTTCCAACAAAGTATCCAGGCAGTAGAAATGTGGCATATATGGTATATAGACTTCACAAAGACCCAAGTAAGGAAAGACATGCTGAAAAAAATCATTAATTTTATTACTGATATTAATTTTTTAAGACCTCACCTGAACATGTCCTCATATCTGGCATCAGTGCATATCCCTCAATGCAGCTACATTCATAGCTTCCTTCTGAGTTGGAACATTCGTTGTCACAGCCTCCATTCATTATGCTGCACTCATCAATATCTGAAGGTAAAAGACACTTTGAGTTCACCTTGTGTAACCTCCATGCTTAATCAGATGCTGGGCATCACATCTGGGTTTTCTGTCTTTGGCCATAGTCCTAAATATTGTCCATGAACAGACTGCACTAATGGTATTACAGAATGCGCTGAAGGGCAGGAATGAGAAGAATTACATTAGAAAGGGTTATTCTGCCATGCAGCTTGGTGTGTTCTGCATTGTGTCAAAGCTGATTCCTAACTTCACATACAATGGAGTCGTTTTTATATTTCAATATCTTTCTGAAACAAGTCAAAGTGAAATAGTGTTTCTGATTCATGATAAACATCTGTCAAAGCATAAATCACTTGTTGTATATGCTAATTCCAAAATAATCTAGACCAGATCTTTTAGCTTCATTTGAGTTTTAAGACAAATGGTATGTTTACTCATGTGTTTATGAAGATGAGTAGAACAGGACATCAGGAATCATTAGTTTCCATGTCACCTGAAGTTACCTTTTGTGAACAGATTTTGAGTGTTGAATAAAGAAATACCTACCAACGCAACCCTGTCTGTCTGGTGTGGTCTGGTACCCCGAGTTACAAGAACACTGGTAGGTTCCAATCATGTTCACACACTTTCCATTTCGGCAGAGATTATCACTCAAGGAGCATTCATTGATATCTGTGAAGGAAACAAGACACATGTAAAAAGACAGCTTAGGAGAGGTCCACAAGTAATAAAGTAGGCCTTCTTTTTTTGTTTTCATTACAGCGCGCAAGACAATTTTTCCTGTCTCCACATATGCAAGGGCTGTTTTGGTTTCACAATCACATGCATTCACATTGTCACTTATAAAGAATTTCACCATTGTTAAGAGTAGCCACTCAATTCTGATGGGGCAGCTAACAGTAGTTACTTGCCACATAAGAATTGTGAGATCCATGGGATCACAGCAGATCTGGTTATTTGCACCTGTAGATTTCTGCTCCTGAAAGCAGTTGACATATCCTTGTAAATCAATGGGGGGAAATGAGGAACTCTAAGGGAATCTAAACAGAATTTCTCCATGCTAATTGCTCATTCCTCAGGGGAGTTTCAGGTTGAACTCAGAATCCCTCTTATGGGACCCCGGTATCGTTAATTCAGGGATATATAATTAACAATGCGGTATAGATAGTAAGAATGGATTTCATGTCTTGCCTTGAATCAGCAATTGGGTAAAATACATTTCTACCTATTAACTTGTTTAGCAATCTAAATATTGGAGAAAATACAAAACTAGATTATGATTTTCAAGGAGACTGATAAATGAGAAGTGTAGATGGTTCCTGCCAGTGAGTATGTGCATCTTCATGGATTTGTAATCTAACATTATGATTTTTCTTAAAGAGTGATACATTTGAAATTTGAAGTGATAGAACTCTAAAAGAAAAAAATCAAAGTTCTGTTAAATCTTCCTGGTGCCATTCATAAGTCAAATATTTCAATTAAATCCAATGCAGTGTCATTGAGACTCACCAATGCAAGCGTCTCCTGAAGTTGACAGCTCATGTCCGGGTGGGCACTCGCACTGAAAGCTTCCTTCTGTGTTCACGCATTCTCCACCCCTGCAGAGCAACGGGTTCCGTTCACACTCATCAATATCTGGAAACATAGAAAAAATGTAATCAGTTGATAATAGAAATTAGTGTGGATCTTACATTTTGTGTCATTTCAGGTATTATTAGTAAAGTCATGTAAGGCACTGCAGTCTTCAGAATATATATAAAGTATAGTCAGATTGTCCAGCTCTGTATCACCATAAATAACAGGTGCTACTTTTGTCCTTAATGTCACTAGCTTTCTGGATGTGAGAAGAATGAAAGGTAGAAAAAACAACGCAGGAGTCTCATCTGTGAGTTTCAAGTTTAACATGTCTCCGCAGAGTGCAGGTAAACCCTGTGAGCTATCATACTACGAACCACAAAGGCAATCCATGGAAAGATTTAACTTATTGCTTAAGCTTGCAAATAATACCACTTTATTATTGTGATAATTTGGTGCTATGAGTGTTGAATGAATTAACCGTGTGATGTACTGTCAGTAGTGCAGGAACAGATTTCAGAGTGGGGGTGATTTCGTCAATGTTACATAACTAAAGTCATAGGGTTTGTGAAATTTCAAGTGTCACATACAAAAGCAAGTGTAGTGAAATGTATTCGGCAGAAAAGTGGTAAGGGTGTAGTATGTTGCAGGTGATGCTTTTTGGTGAGCACAGTCTCAATTATATTACTAAAGCATGGTGGGGTAGCGCCCACATATTATCAAGAACAGGCAATAAAATTATCGCCGCTTTATCAGCAGGAAACTGCTGCTAAAGTGGCGATAATGGGCTTGATAATATGCCCTTGTGAATTCCCATAGCAGCCCAGGTTAACACCAGAACCTGGGCTGCTATGGGAATTCACAAGGACATATTATCAAGCCCATTATCGCCGCTTTAGCGGCAGTTTCCTGCCGATAAAGCACCGATAATTTTATCGCCTTTTCTTGATAATATGCCCCACAGTTTTTAACTAATAGAGCACCAGTGATAATGCATGGAAATCGGGTTTCCGGAAATATATCTTGATTTATTTTGATCCTACTGAAATCATTGTTTTCATCACAACTGCTGATATAGGTGAAAACGTTTGAAAAGTTCATTTACAAGTATTTATATTTTATTATGTATTAGAATAAATGAACTAATTTACTGTACCCTTGCAAGATTGCCAGATAGTTCAGTTTACAAAATCATCTTGCTTTGCTCTTAACCCCTTCACTGCAGCGGCTATTCCACCGCAGTGCTAAGAGGGCAGGGCGGCCGCGCGGCGGGCGCATGCTGGTGACGGAACCGCTCCGCTGTGCTCATGACGGAGCGGTTCTGTCACGGCCCCGCCCGCTCAATGGAACGCTCTGTGCAGGCGCAGATTCCGCGCCGCGCAGGCATGCCGAGCGGGCCGTGATCAGCACAGCGCGACCGCAGCTGATGACGGAGTGGTTCCGTCACCAGCAGGGGAGGGGTTAAAGAAAAACACCTAAACTCCATGTTTAAAAGAATAAATAACCATTTGCCAGAATGTATTGCCTGTCATTTGACCTCTTTCTTTGAAGCACAGTAAATGTTACCAGATAAAAATAAAATTTAAAGACATCTCTATTGCTCATTACCTCGTGAACTATAGCATAGCTATTCTTTTTTAGCACCCCTACTTCAAGCGCCTATTATTTATCACAACCCACATATATTACGTATGGAGTAACTGGGGCCGTATTAAATATTAGCCCAGGCAGCGCAAATAGTGAGCATCCACTTTCTGCGCCCCCCCAAGGATCTTTACTATATTAGTTGCTGCCGCAGACGTTTGGGTGGACACTTCCGTAATTCTTACATCGCCAGAACTATCTTCAGGGGGTGTTCATTCATCTGCTTGTGGGAATCGCTCCATGCAAATGAGTGAAATACTTTGCCCCTGTACTCGTGCCATACTAAGGATGCAGACACAGTTATGTTTTCCGCTCGCAAATTCCTCTTTCCTCTACCCCTTCCAAGTTGGATTTCAACAAGATGATCCCAACTAGTTAATACCAAATGTTTTCATTTTTTTGGTTCAAAAATGATGAATCAATCTCTCTTAATGTATGCAGTGCAAAAAAGCTTGTTGCATTATAATACTGCATTGAATATTTTTTTTTAAACCTAATAAAAATAATTGAACTATGGATGCAGGCACAGAGGCCATTAAGAGGTGAACTGACTGGGTGATGCGTAGAGATGGTGCACAGTCACTGCATCCTTCAGGATGTTCCTTGAAATAGGAAAAATGGGGTCCTGTTGTTCCCCCTAGGTAATACCCTGCAGATGGGTGCAGTCAGCCACTGTACCCACTTGCAATGGGATCTCTGTTTCCCCCACACGTCTTGGCTGGGTGCCACGAACACTGTGAAAGATAGAGAGCATACTACAAACAGCGGCTCCACCTTTCACTAACATGCTGTTCCAGGGAAGGCATGCGTTTGCGGCTGCCCTGAAGGCAGCACATTATATGCAATATGGTAAATTGTTCCTGTTTGGGATTGGAATACCTAGTTAAAGGTGTAATGTGGCACAAATAGGTACGATGCACCCAAAGTTTAATACGCCCCATATTCTACATATGGGTAGTCATTGCTGCTACATGACAGCAGTGGAAAGAGTTGTGTTATTTTCTGCTAACTCACCAAGAGAATCGCTTACAGACTCAGTGTTCCCTGGCCTCCCCTGAGACTTCAGCTAGCAAAGCAAAGAGGCACAATGGTGCCTGATGATCTGCAGTCTCGCATGCTTTCTCCAACTTCTCCCAGGTCTCTGCAGATCCAAGGGAGGCAGGGGGACATGGGTGGTTCTCTGCCACTGCCAACCACCATCTGCTTCATCCATCTTGACTCTGTGGCTGCCAGGGGACTAACAGACAATGCTGATGCAGCTCTGAGGTAGCCGCTGCTGATAAGCAGAGAGGACAATTAGGTATAGTGGATAGTGAGTGAGGGCAGTAGCACACCAAGTATTACTTTTTTCATTTTGGGGGGGGTGGGAAGAAGAGAGAGTAGTTGTGCCTGAACACCAGGTCTTTTTATTATATTTGAGGAATGGAGGAGAGGGTCATGCCAAGGGTGATGCGGGTGGGACGCAGAACACCAGGAATTTTATTTTTTTATATTTGGGAGAGGAAATTGAAAAATGAGGGTGGTGTGGGAAGCTGGCAGGATGACAGGTATTTTTTTGCAATTGCCTGGGAAGAGGAGAGATGGACAGTGGGTGGCGCCCTGTGCATATGTTGTTTTTCATTTACTGAGCATGGGACTGGGATCTGACGCCATTTTCTAGATGTCTCTCCTTTGATTCCTCTACTAATGGTGCACTGCTTGTCTGAGCATGGTAAGAGGCTTTTGCTCCGCCTACAGGTTCTTGAATATGAGAATGCACCCATATTCATAATTTTATCATGAAGACACCACATTAGCCTTCATTCTTAGGTTTCCAGGACTACAGATGAATTATTTATACACCTAGAATTACCAGTACCAGGTTTATGTATAATTCCTGGATACAAGATTCTGATTTGCACCAGAGGGAACCTTCAGAAATGGAAACAGTACCACACCTGTCTCCTTGATACAATTTCCAACTTTTCAGCTATTTTTCACCCCCAGGAAAAAGCTGTTCAAATATCCGTCACTCTTACCCAATCCCTTAACGTCACCTCCTTGCCTTACGATCTCCCTCCCATCTTCAGGGTTGCATTCCTTCCTCTGGGTTGCCCCTTTCCTTGGAGTGACATTCCTATGCCAGGGCCAAATTTCTTAAAATGAATACATGATGGTCTTCCCTCTCCTTCACAGTTACCTTTCTTATGTTGACCTCCCTCAAGGACACATTTCCCTTGGGACCACATCCATATCTCAAGCTTCCTGTCATCCTTGCTCTTGCTTGAGAGTCAAATCCTCAGTTGTTTTCCACACCCCACCCCTCTTTTCAAGGTATAGAATGCTGTGAGGCCTCAGTTCTGTGGCATGTACTTCTATGAGGACCCCTCTTTGCCTGAATGCAGTCTTCTGAGACCTGTGCATTGCATTTCAAATGTATGAGATGCCATGTATGCCACTTGCCGTACGGCTCTGTTGGTGCTCTGTCGCGGGCAATGTGCCATCACGCTGGTTGCCCCTACCCTGTGCTAGCCCTACCTCTAGGACACCCATCAATGAAAATCATTGTAAAGTGAATGTCTGCATGGTAGCAAATGTATCTTTTCAGTTAATGTAAGATACTGTGTTGCACTATAAACTTTTGTTAAGTCGTCATTGCTACGGTTTACATAACTTCGCCTAAGAGTCCCATAAACACCACTATTCTCTATTTTCTCACACTTATTAAATTATTTAAATAATAAACCTCACATGATAAATATGTAAAGTGTTATTTCTCTGGTTATTTGGAATCATAAAACAGAGGTCTTGCTTTACTGAAGAGTATTCTGTTGTAAATATTTTTGATTATTTCTTGTCCTTCATGTGGGAGACCTATCTTTAGAGGCCATGTAAGGATGATAACTGAATAAGTAATGCAACTGTAGAGCCGGTCCAGAGAAGGGACACATTGAAAGGCACAGACGTTTTAGCCGATGCTCTGTGTTTGGATAACTATTCTTCAGCCAGTATTGGTGCAGAACAACTGCGCTCTAGTAGTCCCAAAGTAGAAACGACCCAGAGTCAAATGCAGGTGATTGTGCTCTGCAGGTATTTAGTGAATCTTGCTTTTTCATATGGTTTTGACTGTCACAGTGCTTTCCTTCTATCTTCTGCAAAATAATTTACCAGCTTTTTATATTATTACCCCAGACATTTTAATTGCCACAACCACTAGTCACTGGCAAGAACAAGTTTAATTGGGCAAACATCAACGTCCAGTGATCCTAATGTGTGCCAAAGCATAGGCCTTATGAAAAACAAGAAGTCGCATAGGTGCCTCATGTCATACATTTTTACTTCGAGGAGTACGTAGTAACCAAAGGCACTTACCCATACAGTTCTTCATCATCATGAAGCCACTCTCATAGCCCTCGAAGCACTCACATTCGAAGCTGCCCGGGGTATTGACGCAAGTACCACTCCCGCAGAGGTCAGGTGAAATACGGCATTCATCAATGTCTACATCAATATAGAGAAATAAATGTCACATAGAGCTGGATGTACTCAGTGCACATGCATTGCACCACAAATGTACCACTGAAAGTATCGAAAGAACACAAGAAAATAACATATCAATGTATCTTATAGTGAGCTTTATTTTAAAGATTGAATTACCACAGTGCTGGAAAGGGAGGCATATACATACATATAACCCAATACTACTGCAACACAACTATACGGCAATGACACTATGAACTTGTTTATACATCACTTGCTACCCCACTCATGTAGATTGGCAGCACTATATAGAACAGGATTTTCTTGCCTTCAGTGCAACGTGCTTAACACACCTTGCCAGAATTTGAGCCCGCTGGCTGTGAACAGAGTGCTACAGCAGATGCGATCATTCAAAAGGCAGTCTTATTGACTTATGCCCTAGAAATAACTTAAAAATATCTAGCAGAACCACACCACCTTTTTCACATGCGCTAACATTATTGCATGATCTGTATCTTGATGACCACTTTAATTTCTCATTTGTGTACATTGCATCCACTGCCATGTTCACACGAGGCCACTGCCATGTTCCCACGAGGCCAATTGACAATATTGGAAAGTTGTATGAGTAGATTTTAAATAAGGAAACATTTGTTACCTTTAATCCTAGTTCTCTTCAAGGGAATCCTCATCAAAGTCATAAGCAGTGAATAGTCCCGCCCATATATATAACACTATAAATGTATATATTTACATATATATGCATCCTACAGTTGAGGCAAAAAATGCCCAAATTATATTGAGTTTTCATTTAAAAACATCCCACAATTATCAAACATTTCCATAAAATAGAAAAGAGACCATAAAGTTTAACCACAGCTTTGTTGGTAAATAAACTGCATTTAAAGCATAACAGAGACAACTGGCACGTGCCTTTAAGACCTCACAGGATACCGTGTATCCCATCATGCCCCATAGGTGACAGTTAAGTCAGGTCTTTTTACGGGGACATAATTAATGAGAGCACAATGGATATTAAAGATTCGTCTGGGGAAGAGGAAGGGTTGCTTATGACTTTGATCAGGATTCCCCTGGAAGAGAACAAGAATTACAGGTAAGCAACTTATCCTTCTCTTCCAAGGGATCCTCAGCAATAGTCATAAGCATTGAAAAGAATAACTAGCCCATCCCCCACACCTGCAGTCAAATCCAGTACCTTTACTAGCAGCTATAACAATTATCGAAAATATTCCTTAAATATGCCCTACTTGAGTATCTGTCTGAAACTAGACAGTAGAGCCTGGTAAAAGTGTGTACTGATCTCCATGTTGCAGCTTTACAAATCTTGGAAATGGGAAATGTTTCAGTAGAGCAGCTGTTGCTGCCTTTCCCCCAGTAAATTGGGCCTTGGATTTGGTAAGTAAGTGTTTGTTAGCTAAATGGTAGGAAAACACTATACAGGATACTATCCATCTAGAGATGGTCTACTTGCAAGAAGCTATGCCTGTCCGCATTGGACCATGAATAGATGGTCAGATAGCCTTATATCTTTTGTTTTAGCTAAGAAAACTTTAGTGCTCGTTTTATATTTAAGGAATGTTAAGCCCTCTCTGCTGGGGTGGAGGGATTAGGAAGGAACACTGTTAGAGAAATAGTTTCGTTAATGTAAAGGTCGGAAACCACCTTGGGAAGGAATCTAGGATGTGTTCTCATGACAAACCTATTAGCATGAAAAACTATATAGGGTTCTTTAGCACATAGAGAGTGAATCTCACGGACTCCACGTGCTGAAGTAATATCAACTACAAAAGCTGCTTTCTGAGCTAAGAGGCTTTTTGTATATGCTAGGAAAGAGGGCCCATAAGCTTTAAGAGAAGACGTAGAGCAGTCTGTGTGGGAGACTTTCTGTAAGCGGTAATGGCTGCGAGATGTACCTTTATGGAGGAAAACTGCAAGCCAGACTTCGATAAATGGAGGCTATATGATAAAATCACATTCTCTTGAACCAAAATTGAATGATGATCATTTTGGGCACATCATGTTAAACCGTGTCCATTGAAAGGCATAGGATTTTCTCTTAGAAGGGCTTTTGGGCTTTCTGAGGATGTCCATACAATCCTATAAGAAGCCTAAATGCCCATACTGGAGGAATTCAGGAGCCATGCTGTGAAGCTCAGAGAGGTGATTCAGAAAAGGGGGTGGTGATGAACAGAGTGTCTGAATTAAGCAGACCACTCTTACCCAGTCCAAAGATCAGGGCTTGATCCATCACCGTTATTTAGCTCACTGCCCCATCCCAGCTCAGAACCTGGCTATATGCAAATTAGTCTGTCCCTGGCCCAGTGCATCATGGGAACAGGGCAGACCAAACTACCAAGCCAATTCTTCACCAGAAAGGAGACAAGCTACCGGGGACCGGTTTCTGGCATTTCAGCCTCGTCGGCCCGGCTTGCTTGAATCCTGATGGAGCAGTGAGCAAGGGACTCATGTCTGAGTATACCCTGCCACACCTATAGTGGCCGAAAACGATTCAGAAAAGGGGGTGGTGATGAACAGAGTGTCTGAATTAAGCAGACCACTCTTACCCAGTCCAAAGATCACGGCTTGATCCATCACCGTTATTTAGCTCACTGCCCCATCCCAGCTCAGAACCTGGCTATATGCAAATTAGTCTGTCCCTGGCCCAGTGCATCATGGGAACAGGGCAGACCAAACTACCAAGCCAATTCTTCACCAGAAAGGAGACAAGCTACCGGGGACCGGTTTCTGGCATTTCAGCCTCGTCGGCCCGGCTTGCTTGAATCCTGATGGAGCAGTGAGCAAGGGACTCATGTCTGAGTATACCCTGCCACACCTATAGTGGCCGAAAACGATTCAGAAAAAGGGGGTGGTGATGAACAGAGTGTCTGAATTAAGCAGACCACTCTTACCCAGTCCAAAGATCAGGGCTTGATCCATCACCGTTATTTAGCTCACTGCCCCATCCCAGCTCAGAACCTGGCTATATGCAAATTAGTCTGTCCCTGGCCCAGTGCATCATGGGAACAGGGCAGACCAAACTACCAAGCCAATTCTTCACCAGAAAGGAGACAAGCTACCGGGGACCGGTTTCTGGCATTTCAGCCTCGTCGGCCCGGCTTGCTTGAATCCTGATGGAGCAGTGAGCAAGGGACTCATGTCTGAGTATACCCTGCCACACCTATAGTGGCCGAAAACGTTTCAGAAAAGGGGGTGGTGATGAACAGAGTGTCTGAATTAAGCAGACCACTCTTACCCAGTCCAAAGATCAGGGCTTGATCCATCACCGTTATTTAGCTCACTGCCCCATCCCAGCTCAGAACCTGGCTATATTCAAATTAGTCTGTCCCTGGCCCAGTGCATCATGGGAACAGGGCAGACCAAACTACCAAGCCAATTCTTCACCAGAAAGGAGACAAGCTACCGGGGACCGGTTTCTGGCATTTCAGCCTCGTCGGCCCGGCTTGCTTGAATCCTGATGGGGTAATGGCTGCGAGATGTACCTTTATGGAGGAAAACTGCAAGCCAGACTTCGATAAATGGAGGCTATATGATAAAATTACATTCTCTTGAACCAAAATTGAATGATGATCATTTTGGGCACATCATGTTAAACCGTGTCCATTGAAAGGCATAGGATTTTCTCTTAGAAGGGCTTTTGGGCTTTCTGAGGATGTCCATACAATCCTATAAGAAGCCTAAATGCCCATACTGGAGGAATTCAGGAGCCATGCTGTGAAGCATAGAGAGGGCAGGTTGGGATGAAAAATCTGCCCTTTCAAGCTTGTACAGGAGATCTTGTCTGCATGGCAACCTCTTGTGTGGTCTTTCTGATAGGTATAGCAGGTCCATGAACCACCATTAATGAGCTCATTCCGGTGATATGAGGAACATTCTGGTCCTGGACGTGCACAGTTTGTTGATCACTGCAGGAATCAGCATAGTTTGGGGAAACACATAAAGAAATTTCATTGGCCAGTCTAGCAATAGGGCATTCCCCTTCAAGCCTGGTCAGGATAATCAGGACGCGCAGTCTAGGCATATCTTGTTGTTTTTGTCTGCAAACAAGTCGATTTGCGGATGCCCCCATTCTCGAAAGATGTCTTGCACGAATTTGTCATGTAGAATCCAGTCACACACACACACACACACATATATATATATATATATATATATATATATATATATATATATATATATATATATATATATATATATATATATATATATATATATATATATATATATATATATATATATATATATATATATACTTGATACTTGAAGATGAAGGATCACAAGAAAACAACAGCCACCCAGGGCAAAAATCTGGATCCCAAAGGATACAATGAGTCACAAAGAAATAAAATATATAGGAAAGAAGTGACTCAAACAGATAGATTCATCAAAGAACAAAAATATATTTCCACTACAACGTTTCAGCTTCCGCCTTCCTCAGGTAGTTTCCAGATGGTAAGCTCAGTGGCTTCACAGATGACACAGCTGAATTTTCAAAAAGCATCATGAGTGAAGATTCCATTTGGAATGTGGAATCAATGCAGCCCTGAGAGTTCTTGAGATATGCAGTAATCAGGTTGTATTGTCAGTAATGTTCAGTCCTATATATATATTTAAAAAAAAAAAATATATATATATATATATATATCCCCCATGAGCCAGTCAGTAATGATATAACACTTAATTATGAATTTGGATTACACCGAATGGGAACAGAACCCGATCATGAGACTGTACCCGGCTGGGATACACTACGATTGGGAACGCTAACAAGATTATTATATGAATAGGTCGAATTTGTGCTATAGCTGCTGCTATTTTATTTGATACCTTATGCACACTACAAGGGCACATTACATTTGTTCAAACTAGGAGGGTCCTTAATCCCAAATAGTTGATATTCAGATTGTATGATGCAAATTTAAGTACACATTATTTTATTCATTCAAACACTACATGGTCTGACAATTAGGGGTCATTGTAATTGTACAGTATACATTTCCAGTAATTATATGACTAAGGGCTAATTTAATCTGAGATGATTGATGATGTATATACAAAATGGACATTAACAAGATTAGTCTTATTTATAAGAAAATTAGATATTCGGTGATTAACTGTTCGACGCTTCATTTTGCTATTTTGCACATAGGCGTTTTTTGCACAAACAATATTGTAGGAATAATAATTCCTGAAAGTTTGAAATTTGCACTAATGCGTATTTTGCACATGTAAATTAAGGCACTAGCACTTTAGTTCTATCAATATGAAGTATGAATAGGCAAACTATTATTATCCATATTAATTTTCTATGTCATGCTGTATGAATCGAAAACATATATATGTATATACAGAATTTACAAGTATTTTACCGTGATTTGTATAATTGGTAATTAGCCCAAACACCGATATGTGTGTTTTAGTTGCATTTAAACAGAGAATGCAATTTTGATTGATTTTTACTGGAAAAAACAAAGACGCTATTTTTATGATATAAAGACCCCAGTATGTCTACCATGTCTATACTTAGCCCTCACATGTGACCAGGCAAGAACCAATTACTGGCACTTTAAAAGAACTTGTCATAATTGTGATCACTGTCATATGAACAAGGCTCATTGAAGCCGAAACGTCATGCGGCTAACTTGCACTAAATAAAGAAGTTTAGCACTTTAACTGGTCCGTGTCTGCATGATCCCTGGCTTAGAGGACTCCTGGGCGTGTGGAGAAAAACGATGTTACTTGGATATATCTATATCTATATCTATATCTATATCTATATCTATATATATATATATATATATATATATATATATATATATATATATAAGCTTGTCAAAAGTTCTTTCTTTTCCGTTATAACACCCGACACAGGGCTCCAAAGCGTTTCGGCCTCCACCTTCAACTGGGCTATATATTATATTTAATATTTGCTCCAGGGTCCCTGCGAGTGGGCAGGACTATTCAATGTTTATGACTGTTGATGAAGCCCCATTGGAAGAGAACTCTTCCTACCATCTATGATTTTAGCTACTCTTCACTCTGCACTTAATATTAATCAACACAGACCTTGCACTGCAAATATGTGAACATCAATCAAATACAAAGCTGCAGACCTCATAGCCTTTGTACTTTATTGTCTCAGGCCCCCTTGGGCTCTGTTCTTGTGTGCACTGATAGTTTCAGCACAGACTCTATCATAATGTCTTCATACTCTCAATGTCTAACTGGTAAACTGTAAATGAAATATATTATTGACTGTGATACTCCTTCAGGAGTGAATCATCCACGCCATATCAAATTCAGTAAACATAACATAACAGTGAAGATATAAAAGTGCATGCTATTTCCATAGTATCTTGTAACTAACATGAGAAATCACAGCTTACTGCGCTACAGATTCCCTGCAACAATTTATCACTGTCGTTGATGGAGGCGAGGGGCATCATGAACCCCTTGGCTTTGCTTCTATTGAATCATGCATGCTCCCCACACATACAACAGTAATAAATAACATATTACACTCTGCCCATCTGCACTCACCCGTACAGTTCCTTTCTTCCATATCCAATGCGAAACCATTGTTGCACCGGCACTTGAAGCTTCCAATGGTATTCCTGCATTTGCCATAGGTGCAGATACCAGGGAACACTTTACATTCATTGATGTCTGCAGGGGAAGAGAAAGAGTACAGAATGTATTAACTATCCCCACCTCAATGCTTATGGTGCACGGGAAAGTATGTTAAGTCAAAAACAACAGTTAATGAAAGTCAGTCTTTCACCCAAACACGAGAGCAACATTTTACCAAACCTGGATATAGTTCACTACCACAGGACATGAACGAAGAAATGCCTTACTCTTTACATGGAGCTGCTTCATGCATGTGTGTGTAGTGCACCTATCTGATTCTAATATTCACCGCATCAAGGGCCAGATGTAGGTGTCCAAATACCGGTCGGAAACGGCCGAAAATACCGATTTTCGGCCGTTTCCGGCCGGTATTTGGACATTGGTATGTAGGGGTAGCAAAAACATACAGATTCGGTAAATGTACCGAATCGGTAATTTTACAGATTCGGTAACATTACCGATCGGTAAAATTACCGAATCTGTAATTTCTTATGTAGGTAGCACTTTAAACAGTGCTACAGGGCCTTTAGAATTCGTTATTTACCACCTAATACCATTGGGTGGTAAATAACGAATTCCTGTGTACATGCACATCTGTGCATGTACACCTGTGCCATGTGGCACACATACATGCCCTAAGGGCCAGAAGCCAGAAACAGGGGTGTAACAGGGTGTCAAAGTGACACCCTGTCCCCCTTGGCAATTCTGTATTTTTACCGATTCGGTAATTACCGAATCGGTATTTGCTATTGATTCCTATGGGCTTCAAGGCCCATAGGAATCAATGGCAAATACCGAATCGGTAATTACTGAATCGGTAAATAATTAATCCTACCGATTCGGTAAAAATTACCGAATTTTTACCTACATCTTATTTACCGATTCATAAATACCGAATCGGTAAAATTCGGTATTTATGAATCGGTAAATAAGATTTACCTACATCTAGCCCTAAGCCTCGTAATCACTGCCTACGCTGCTCTCTTTTATAGGAAAGAGTATACCAGCCGCGGGCCGTGGAGGGAGTTATGGTGGGGCAGGGAGGCGGGGAGGGGGAGGGGCAGGGTGGAGAGGGCTAAAAACTGGCACCTGGATAATTACAGGTAAGTAAACAATTTAAATAATAAAACGAATTTCGAAGCGCGCACTGCATCGCAAAATGTGATGCAGTGCGCGCTACGAAATTCGTTTTATTAATCAAATTGTTTACTTACCTGTAATTATCCAGGTGCCAGTTTTTAGCCCTCTCCACCCTGCCCCTCCCCCTCTCCGCCTCCCTGCCCCACCGTAACTCCCTCCACGGCCCGCGGCTGGAGTATACTCTGAAAGTATTATGCTGCAGGGGAGTACCACATTATATGACAGGGTTAACTAAATTACGAGGTACGAAAAAGAACATTTTGCAGCGTAATGTGGCACATTCTGAGATACCATTACTTAATTTTTTTACATTACATTACATTTTTACACAGGTTAACACTGTCTGGGCAAAGCGTTCACATTATTAGTACCAGCTTAATACCCAAATACACCAATAAGCAACAGGAAGGGAAGTAGTCAACCTTTGCAAAGAGCCTTCCACGGAGGAGCAACACGTCTAGCTGCTTTTTTTAGTAACTTTTGATCTGTTTTGAGCTAGAAATTGGCATCTGCATATTATGCAACTGATGATGGCTTATGTTACAAATGAGACAGATCTATAAGTGTGTGGAAAACGCCACAGCCATAAAATTCCAGTGGCCCTGAGAATACTGAGTAAAAACAATAAATGACTGTATATTTCAATAACTTGTCAATCCTAATTTCACCAACGTTACCTTTATAGAAGGGGCGGCCGGTGAGAATGTCACCTCTGTTGGAAAAGCCGGGACCACGGGGGCACAGGATTTCATACTCTTTGTCACCCCGTACAGGGCACTCCTCACAGTCTGAGCCCCAGGCAGCACCCACAGCGCAGCAGCAGGCATCCATGCGGAAGCGCCCGGGCACAGGGTGGACGCACTCGTCTTCATCCCACTTGTAGTAGCACGTCTCCATGCGGATATCTGAAAAACAAACCCGCAGAATGAGGCAACATTCATCAGAAAATCTCCGTTCTGTTTTACCATTCTCTACCCTTAGCTGCTGAAATATAAGTCAGACTCGGTCCAGCACAAATGTTGTTTGAGACAATTAAATCAGGTCGTCATTCTCTATTTCTTGAACAACAAGTGGATAATTGAAGCTCATTATTAATGTCTGAAATTACTAAAAGAAGGCATCATTTTTTTTGTTCTGTAATGAAACAAAATATATTGCCAGCATGCATGACATCCCTCAGGGTATGGTATTGCCTAAACGGTTCCAATCAACACCATCTGCAGCAGCTGCTGCATTTACTATCATCTATATGCCCATGACACACAGAATCTGATTAAGGACCTTATTCAGAGTTTGACAGACGAGATACTCCATCAAAACATGGAAGATATCCTGTCCGCCATATTACAAATGCCTTCCGCTATAACAGGACCTGTAATACAGTGGACGAGACAACCGCTACATTTGTAACAGAGTATCCCAGACACCATACTCCAACTAATGCCATGAGATTCCCGATAATTTAGCAAATAATTGAATCATCACTGACTGCTTTTTATGGACACAAAAATGCATGAGGCAAAACAGGCGTCACCTCAAATGAAGGAAAAGAGGGTCTCTACAACTAGGCTCCAGAGTCATAATGGTGTACACGTTTAACGATTGTGTGCCAAAATATCGAGAAATATCAGCCTGTACGAATATCAAATCCAAAATATTGGCTACCACTGTATCATCAAGATAGGCATGCAAAGAGAAGTATAGAATTACTATTCGAACTCCACATCCACTCCACATCCACTTTCCATAATGGTACAGAGCTAGTCAATATTGAGGAGTTGATGTAAGTGCAAGTTCATGTTAAAAACCTCATTTTTGGGGATCACAGCAAGGGTGTCTCGTCTTCCTCCATGTTTTCTCTCCAGCTCATTTAGTTTGTGGGTTTCTCAAGCTTAGCACGGAAGCTCCACCTTGGAACATTTACATTTCACCACTTGAATGGGATTTAGCCATGCATAATATAAGGCAGTGGTGGCATAATATAAGATGTGAATAAAAGTATTTATAAGTTCAATTTCAACATTTGTGAACACTTGGCACTTGTAAATCCAGTTATTGTTAGAAATTACTTTGATAAATGAGGCCCACTGTAGTTTAGTAAGGTACTTTTAATGACAGCTACTTGTTATGGGCAGCAGGGCTCCACCCCTCCCATATTGTCTTCTTCCTACTTTTTTTTAAAAAGAATCTGTCACTCTTACTCTGATTGAGGGTCAGGCAGAGTCAGGACACTGTTTGACTACTGCGGAGGTGCCGTGTCACAGGGTTTTCAGGCTTGCCTGCTTCCAGCCCTGGCTTCTGCAACCTGTCAGAGTGCACGACCACTGCTCCCTTGTCGTACCGCCCGTGACGCTCACTGACTGAATGCAGCCTCAGAGACCTAGGATTAAGCCCTGTGATGCTCAAGGCTGCTATGTATGTGAGGGTGCACCTCTCCCTTCACGCCACAAGGTGCGGTGATTCAGAAAGCATCACTGACTGCACCGCACCCTGTGCAAAGATAGGAAAAGGAGGTGAGGGGGCCGGAGGGGTGACCACTGTGCATGTGACTTCATCGATGATACCAGGTTGCATGCTGTACACAAATACACTGTGCATGCTTCACTTTATCTGACTCTTGCAAAGAGTGTCTGATCATCACCTCCTTCTTTGCTCGGGGTGCAGTCTTTAAGTAAGTCAGGCTGGCTCAGAAATAACGTTCAAGATGCACTCTGCCATCCAGTCTTTGGGTGACGAATGCACTTATGATATTTATCATAGTAAAGCCAGGGTTCGGATAGGTTCCTAAATACTGGTAGTAGGGCATGGAGTAATGGTGTTCAAAATGCATTAACGACTATGAGCATTACAAGGCTGAGAGCAGGGGGGTATTGGAAAGAAGCTTCAGGGCTTGGGCTGGTGTTCTGAACTGAGGCATTATTGTCAAGTTAAATACAATCAGGTAGACTTATTTAGGTCTGCCTTGAACTCGAGTCTTGACAAAGGCCTAAAAGGACTACTGCATTGTCACTCGGTGACAACTTGTGTCTAAAAAAATAATTTTAAAAAGGGGCTTTTAGCCCGCAAATTACTTACCATTCATCGGTTTTGAATAACTACTGCGTCCAGGTGCCCCCCTAAGTACTGCCCTATCTGTTGTCCTCGGGAAATGCCTGTATGATATTTGATGTGGTCCCCAAGAATCTTGTGGAAGGGATGATAGAACTTTCACTGGTGAGGAAAACTGAGCTTGATGTGGACTATGACCCAATATTTATTTATGGCATGATGCTGACCATCAACCTAGTTAGGGGGTGGAAGCAGGAAATACATTGCCATCCCCCCCCAGATGACCAACACATGGGTTTTGTGGATGGTATTTGGACCAGCTGCAGATGCCTTGATATAAGCATAACCTAGAATCAATACCACAAAATCTGAATTTTGATAAATTCATATAAGAAGAAGCCACAGAAATAGTGATCACTGCATAATTACCATAAGACATAAAGTGACACTGACGTACACCTTCATTTGAATACCCCACTAATGAATGTTAGTACTGTCTCCTTTCACAAAAAACATCTTTTTGTGCTACCTTATTTTCAGGGTTATAATCAACCCATCAGCAACTTCTATGACAGTCCATCATATAATAGAAAATTAAAAAACATAAGAGGGTAATCACTAGAATAATGACTTTCCAAGTGGAGATCATTCTCTAAGGGACTTCACCTGTCAGCACCATTTGCATACATGGCTCACCATCACCCCATATGGAAACAGTCAGGCAATGGATGGCAACAGGCCACTCCATAATTCCATACTGGTTGAAGCAGCTATGTAAACAGCTCTTAGGTTTAAATGACTGCACTTCACCACAGCTGCCCTACTGAAAACCTGCTCATGGCTACGCACTGCGGACAACATTAAAGGAGATCCCTTGGGGTCAGGTAGCTCAGTCCCGCCTGTAATTATAGGGTTTCGGAGCAAAGCGTCCACATGGATGAATGACTTCGCTTCAGCCGAATTCAAAGGAAGTTAGAAAGTAAGCACCCATTTTGCTCGAGAAGTATTGTTCTAGCGGTTGCCCGGGTCAAGTAAATATTATGAAATCCAGATAGCTTGCAGCAAAGTTTGAGTTTGGATAGTGCGAAAAAGGAAGGACAAAAAGAAATTGTAAAAAAAGTGTATTTCGATTTTGGAAAATGTATGCGTGGATAAGAGCAAGGGTAGTGACGATTGATCAGGAAATAAAATAAAAGAGGGCTAAACTTGAGTGTGAACATTATTTACCTAATGAGAATCAGAGAAGAGCTTGCAACTGTAGCATGAGCATACCATGTATGTACTGTGTACATATACATGGCTTTTTGTTTAAACGTCGTGATTAGAATGTTGCCCCAGGAGGTTGGTCTTTCACCATGGTCCAGCGTGCACCAGTGACTACCATTAGCCTGTGCAGCATGATCCAATTTAGCTTTACCGCCCATCACACAAACTCTCAGGGTACAGCTACAAGGAGACCAGTGTCATCTTACGGATTTTTGGGGCTCTGGGAAAGATATATTTTGGGGTCCCTGTTAGGTACAACTTCAAATTTTTTCACCCATTTTCTTCTAATTCAAGCCTTATGAACCCAAATAATTTTGAATTGTACGTAAAAAGTTGAGAAATAGACAGAAGTGTGATAGAAATAAAATCCCCTTACCCAGGTGCCCCTTTCGAAGGTGTGGGCCCAAAAATCCCACTCCCCGAGGGCCCATTTAAACGTGGGGGCCCTGGGCAATTGACTACTTTGTTCATGCCTTAAAATGTCTCTGAACGAGGCATGTTTTGTGATCATGAGTTCACGCAACAATGCTCTGCCTTTACTTGGATTTGACTCAGAATACCACTGTCCCCTTGGGTATAGTGCACACTTTCTTGACAACTTGAACTATATCATTGTAGCATAGCGTTTGTTCTTCCTTATGTCATGGAGGCAGGTACTTTTTTAAGACACACCGCCAGCTTAGTTTAGGAGAGTGTAGAGTTGAACTGCTAAAAGCCTGCACTCCAAACCAGGACTTCAAAGGAGTCCAGAAAAAGTAATCTAGTGCAACCACAGGAAAAAACTGACCACTACTCCCCCCACCTCCAACCCCCAACACTGTTGTAGCTAATTGGAAATATATATATTGCTGCCTGTGTAAATTATACATCAAGAAAAGGAAACTTTTGCAGCATAATGCGGTACATTTTGTGTTAGTATTACCTTATTATTTTAACTTTTTTACACGTTAACACTTTCTGGGCAAAGGTTTCACTTCATTCATATCACTTTCACACAAAAATATAGAAATAAGCAACAGAAAGACAACCAGTCAACCTTTGCAAAGTGACTTCTACTGCGCACCAACATGTGCTACTGCATTCCTAGTAACCTTAATTCAATTTGAGCTAGAAATACATTTCTTACTGAAATCTGCCGAATATTCACAATTTGATAGATTATGAGACAAATGCAGGAGATCTATAACTAGGTGGAAGACGCACCACAGCTACAAAATCGCATATTTCCAGTGGCTCAGACCATGGTAGATTTAGGTATCTCAGACAATTGTATGTCTTTACTGACTCTCCTACAGGCTAGATACCTCTAAGTGTCAGTATTAATGTTCATTCTTTGTTTTTCAGCGTGACTTACAGAGTTTCCTACTGAAATGTTTGCCCATCAATGTATACATATATTTTTTTGAAATGTCTACCTTTGGGGGGTGGTAAGAATGAGGATTATTAGGACAATACCGGAAAGCATTTTCCATATGAAGTAAAATGCACTTTTATCTCGCTGGCTTTGCAAGATCAAACGGAGGCCCATATTTATCAACATTTCACGAAACGCAACGGAGCAAGTCACCTTTCTGCACAAAACAATCCTCAGAGGCATTTTCCTCTTTCTACATGTGCTGCACAATACTGCACAATACAGCACTGGCGGGGAGGCATACCTTGGTCTATCAGTGTTGGTAAATCTGGGAATGTGTCAGAATGCATGGGTGGGTGCGTGGGAACACCCATGCTCCACCAGTGGCACGCCGCCCTGTCGCAGAATAACGCAAGACAGCGATTTGCGTTGCATTTCGCTACTCTAAATTTAGCAAGCCATGAAGGGCCTTGTGTGGCATGCTAAATCTCATTTTAGGTTTTGCATTACACTTGCGTCCCCTTGCATGACCTAAGGCCGATGCAAAACCTTGATAAATATTGGTCTGAGCATCTCTCTCCTGGAATAAACGGTGCCAAGAAAGTTACATTCTGTTCCACTGTAAGAGTCATCCAAAACCTTCAGTGGTTTCGTGTGTTGGACGTGCCTGTCCGGTGTGATTCCAGCTCCTGAACAGTAAACCGGCCACAACACCTCTTCAGACTCTGCCCGCCACATCCCAGGGCTGGAAGCGTCAGCAGCACAACCGCAGGTTCACATGAGGTCGCCCCCCGGCTGACAGAACCGAGATCCCTCTTTGACACCATAATCTGCTTCCCACAAAGAAACAATGAAAACGTGCAACCGCTGTAAAAAAGACTTGCATTTTAAAGGTAAAAGAGTTTATATAAAAAGAAAAAATATATTTTCTTTTGTGAAAAGAAAACATGAGGTGAACTGGGCAAAGCTTTGCTTGAAAACCTTTAGCTCTTAAAATAAACAAACGACTGATGAGGACCGGCCAACACTACTCAATTCTGAGCAGTAAGTAAACATTTGTGGGGAGAGTTTGCCGAGTGGTAACTGTCACACAGACCTGGCTCTAAATCCACTTTCAAGAACGTGAACACGTCTGCACACAAAGTGCTCAGTAACACACCCATGCAAGTGGTGACAGTGGGAAGATCAGGGCACGGGTGTCCTTGATATGTTGTGAATACCCACAAACGCATGATTATGTAAAGATTCACAATCTACTTTCTGACACTTTTGCATTATGGGAATGTTCAGTGATTTTCTCCAGTACATGGCTTGAGGAAATGTTATCAAGGGAAGGGAAGGGACGGGAAGGGAGATAAACACCCATACACTTCGTAGGGACTAAAAGAAGGGCTTCTGAATGGGAAAAATGTTTCGCGATAGAGAAAAAAACTGCAGAGTGGGGCTGACGTTCACAGTGTATATTTGTACATGGCCCTCAATTCTGCATTGGAGAAATAGTAATATTCTAAAAAGTGACATGACATGTTGAGTAGTTTCTAGAAAGCTGCGGTGCGATTGATTATAAATAGTGCCTGGTGGGGGAGGTGCAACAGGCACGTGCACCTGCTTTGTGGGCCCCCAGAGCGCAATGGTATGACAGAATGGGCCCCAGAAACTTGAGCGTACCCTTCTAAAATACCGATAGCGCTGGTGCACAAGTTGCACTCGTCCTGAACAAGTGTCTCTTCTAGTGCGCACTCTGCACGGGGAATAGGATACTTAAAAAAAAAAGAAGCAAAGTGACATTCACTTAAGTACACCTAGAACCCTGCTCCTGGCACAGCATTCCATGTGTAAATCTGTGAATGTGAATGGCTGTGAGTGAAAACAAGTTGTAACAGTATGATTAGGCAAAGATGTAAATCTCCCTCTTTGCTTTTACAACATTTTTCATGAATAGGGTTCAATGTATCTGACAGTACCAGTTTATGTGGGCTTCATATGAAAACATTTCTACCCAGTAATAGGCATTTAGCTGTAGAATGAAACACTTTGCAAATGTAATTTCCACAACCTGAATCAGAGTCAGGATTGGTGGAATGGCAGCATTAGAAGCGCGGGATTGCGGGTGATTTTGGGTTAGGAAGTCAGCATAAGTAAATTAAGATCCACAAAAATGCATAGAAAGTTTGTTGATATTAACAAAGCAGGCACAGGCAGTTTTCTTCGCTGGAAATGCAGGAAAATGAAAAGGGGGGGCCCTCGGCCCCCCCGCACGCATGGCGGCGCGGCGACCGCCTCACCCCCTCTCCCCGCGGGTCCTTCGACGGTGGGGGCGTGCCCTGGGGGCGCGGCCCACCGCCGATTGGCTGGCGCCCCTCCTGACCCGGAATCAATGGACTGGTTCCGGGTCGGGGGGGGCGGGCGTTAGGAGGGGCCACCCGGCCCCTCGGGAATAAGAGGTAGGGAGCGCCCAGGAGACCCCCTTGTCTCTGGACGCTCCCTCGCTGAACGTTGTGCCCCGCGTTCGGGGCTTCTTTGTTTTAATAATTGTCCCGTTTTTATTACAGCGTGGTAGCAGTATCGCAGGAGGCATCGCCTTGGTCGGCGTCGGGACAGCGAGCTGAACTTTCCTGTTTTATATTTCAGCGTGGTAGCAGTATCGCAAGAGGAGCCGCGGCATCGGGACAGCGAGAGCAGACTCCGGCTGGATTGCCTTTTTTCCGGTGTCGAGGCTGCGGGCTGGGTATTCGAAGCGCCGGTGCAGGAGCAGGCGAGAAGCGGCTGGAAAGCGGTGCGGGCCGCTACAGGTTCGAGGTATTGTGCGGGGCGGGTGTTCCGGGGTCGGCGAAGCTGCCGGTGTGAAAGGAGACCCGATTGGTCTTGAGGCCTGCAGTCTGTTCGGTGAGCGCCCGGTTGTCTAGGCGGGAAGAGCGCAAGCACTAGAGAGTGCGGGAACAAGTTTGTTGGGAAGAAGGGGCGGGCAGTTGGAGGGGATTCATAGTTCTCCTTGTGATCGCGCCTTCCGCTTTCCCGCGCTTTCCCGCACCTACAGTCACAGGCCGGGGTAGAGAGGGTATACGGAGCAGGGGAGTGAGGCAGGTGAGACCCATTTCGAGTGTAAATCGGTGATGAGAGCGGGGAAGTATCTGCAATTGCACAGAGGGAATGAGTCATTATAAAGTGGCCTGCTGAATTGTTTTACAATTATTAAGAGCAGTGAGTTGATGTTCATGATTTTGCTCACAAGATCGTTTCTATTTATTTAGAATTTTTCGCATTTGGGGGGGGGACACAAGGGTGCAAATTGCTGAAACAGGGTGATATTTTGTTGAGTTTTGACTGTAACTGTGGTAATTTAGCGATTGGGTGTCCATATCCCTATAGTTCTGGGGACTGAGTCCAGGGACGAGTCCAGGATTGTCCTGCCCTGGATAGGAGGGTCGATGTTGATTTTCGCCTATGCACGGTGATAACTCTAAATTTGTATTGCAGGCCATTTACCGACGTTGTTGGGGGCAATCACTAGCGGACAGGACGTGAAAGTATTCAACGCGCAAGGTGGTGTAGACCAAGGACAAGGACCAGTCGGTAAGAGGGGTACGGGGGGCTAGCATTCATTGCTCCAGGTGGCCGCCGGGTGGGTCTACATTAGGTTTACTCACCCCCTTACATAAGCGGACAAGCCGCTAGTGTTGCGGTCGCCGTTGCATGGTGCTGAAAGCCCCCTGGTGACCCTCCATCTGAAAGGTACACACAGCTGACCGAGTGGGAACTGAGTAGGCAGCGGGTGTTTTCTGGGGGTCAGCATCATGCCAGGTCCAAGGGGTGGAAAAAGGGGGTCCAACATGGAGGCTATGATGCGGGCTATGATGCGGGAGATGAGCGACATTAAACAACAGCTAGGACAAATTAAGGAGCGGGAAGCCCGGTTGGAGGATAGAGATGGCGAGGCACCAGGCCCGTCCGGGAGACCGGTCCGCAAGAGGGTGGCACCAGTGCCAAGAGGTGAATTTGTCACCCCACAAGGGAAACCTAGGTCCAAAAGACCCAAGGAGGCGGTACCTACCCCAGTCCCAGGGGATACGTTACCCGCCGCACCGCCCGCGGTGGTCCCACCCCCGCAGGTGCCTACACCCATTGCCCCTGTGGTGCCGGTGCCGACAGGTCAACCAGTAGACGCTGGGGCTGCTTCCGCACCGGTGCCCACAATCCCGGGTACAGGCGGGCCACACCCGATACCCGCTCTGCCAGCGGTGCCAGGACCAATGGGCATAACCCCAGTGGTACCTGTTGTCCCGGGGGGTAATGTAGATTCAATGCCACCCGAATTGTTATCTCAGTTGACGGCCATGATGCCATGGCTCCAAAAAGGGGGAGCCTTCCCGAATTCAGCAGATTATGCGGCAGAGGCGGCAAGGTTCGTAGAAAGAATCAGATCGGCACCGATCGCCGACAGTGTTGCATTGCCAATTTCTTCTCCCCTTGCAGGCTCAAGTGTTCCCCAGCTGGACGGAGTACAAGGGCAGCCGCCCCCGGTGCCCGCACTTGGTAAGGAAGTGGCATTGCCGCTCTTGGGGGACGGCGTAGTACCTTCCAGGAGCGAAAATCTAGCTCAACATGTGTCTTTAGCTGTTAAAGAAATGATTTGGGCTGATAAATACGTGTACATTTATTCTTTATTATTGGATAATAGGGAAATGGAGCAAGCAAAAGCACTGAAAGAGTGGATGCTCCCGAGTGAATGGAGGGCGCAGTGTACTAGATTCAGGGTGGAGGAAAATCTCAATAATTGGATGCAAGCATGGGCCGTTTTTACTGCAGTTAAGGCTGAGCGTCCTCCAGATCTGCAGGCTGCATTGGCCTGCTATTCGAGCAGGATTGTGGGGTGGAGTCAACAGTATTCTGGGGAAGCATGGAAGGGTTATGATGTAAATTTTAGGAAGGCGTTGGAATTCAATAGAGCATTACCATGGGACACGGTAGACTCCATGGCCTGGCACAAACAGTTCTCTGACACTGCACCTCCCCCTCAGTTCGGTGCGGGCAGGGTGTTCACTAGACCGCAGCAGCCCTTTCGGCCCCCCCAAACGAGTGAAGTGCCTGGGAAATTTAGGGCAGGTGGGCCAGAAAAGAAAGGGGTGTGCTGGGATTTTAATAAGCGTACCTGCACAAGGGCCGCGTGTAAGTTTAGGCATGCATGTGCCTCCTGTGGGCACCCCTCTCATCCAGAATCTACCTGTAGGTCCAAGCAAGGTAACACGGGACAGAGGGGTAGGGGAAGGCCACTATAAGTCAGACACGTCACGCCCCCCCACTCCAGTGGATGTGGTGGCAATGATTCCATTCTTGAACAGATACCCTGACCACAAAGCGGCCACCCTACTCCAGGAAGGTTTTTCAAAAGGTTTTAGGATCCCGGCCGGGGGATACACAGGCAGTGCGCACTGTAGGAATCAATTATCAGTCACACACAATCCGGCTGTTGTGGCCGCCAAAATTGACAAGGAGCTTTCCTTAGGCAGGATATCTGGCCCTTTTTCTGCAGTGCCAGTACACAATTTTGTGTGTTCCCCACTGGGAGTTGTCCCCAAGAAAGAGAAGGGGCAATTCAGATTGATTCATAACCTGTCAGCGCCAAAGGGGGCCTCCCTGAATGATGCCATTGACGAAGGTATCTGTAGTGTTAAGTACGCCTCTTTTGATCAGGCTGTGACCTTATTACAGGCCACTGGACCCGGGGCGCTGATGGCGAAATCAGACATAGAGTCCGCCTTCCGCCTCCTCCCAGTCCACCCGGCAGACCAACATCTTTTAGGTTTCACCTTTAGGGATAGGTTTTACATGGACAAATGCATGCCTATGGGTTGTTCTATTTCTTGCGCCTACTTTGAGATGTTTAGTTCCTTTCTTGAATGGGCCATGAGACAGGTGACAGGCCATCAAAGGGTCATGCATTACTTAGATGATTTCCTCTTCCTCGGTACAGCGGGTTCTCAGGAGTGCGCACTAGCATTGCAGGAATTTTGCGTGCTCATGCGGGCTTTTGGGGTCCCGCTTGCGCCTGGGAAGACAGTGGGCCCGACCACCTGCTTGGAATTTCTGGGCATTGAGATTGACTCAATTGAGAAATGTTTTAGACTACCTAAGGACAAGGTGCGCAAATTCAAAACGTCGCTACAGTTATGCCTCCGGAAGGAGAAGGTCACTTTGCAGCAATTACAGGAGGTAGTAGGGCAACTGAATTTCGCACTAAGAATCATCCCAATGGCTCGCCCCTTCTCTCGCTCCATCGCGCTCGCGATGAAGGGGCTGGGGGAAAAGCACCACCGCACGCGCCTATCGTCTGAAATTCGCCAGGATATGCTTATCTGGATGGCATTCCTGGAGGATTTTAACGGTAGGGTGGTCTGGCCCGGCCCGCTCACTACATCAGCGGAGTTAGGACTATGGACTGATGCGGCCGGTAGTGTGGGCTTTGGAGCCATCCTGGGGAATAGGTGGGTCGCTCAACAATGGCCAGAAGAATGGAACACATGGGGTTTGCTCGGCAACATTGGCTTCCTGGAACTGTTTCCAATATGGGTGGCACTGATGGTTTGGCCCGAACACCTATGTAACCAATCAGTGGTGTTTTGGTCAGATAACATGACAGTGGTGGAATGTATCAATCAGCAGGGGGCGCGGTGTCCGTTCATACTTCGTCTGATCAAAGAAATTGTTCTGCGGTGCCTTAAACTGAATGCTAATTTTAGAGCCAAACATGTCCCTGGTGTTTTGAACAATGCTGCTGACTCCCTTTCTCGCTTCAAAATGCAGGTTTTCAGGGAACATCTCCCCACAGCAGACCCCTCGCCAGCACACTTCCCGGCGGTACTTTGGCAGATTGGTGCCCCAGATTACAAGACCTCGTGGTCGCTAGCTTAGCCCCCAGGACCAAGACGGCGTACGAAGGGGCGTTTCTGTCTTATTGTTCTTTTTTGGGGCCGCAGTGGGGAGTGCTTTGGGCGAAGGAGGATGGGTTTGCAGCCTATTTAGAATGGATGCACAAAGAGGGGCGCTCAGTGGCAGCGGCAACCAGACATAGGGCAGCAGTGTCATTCTTCGCCCAAGCTAGGGGCTTCCGGGATCCCACCAATACCTTTATGATACGCAAGGCTTTAAGGGGATGGCGTCGTATTCAGGGACACCAGAAGGATAAGAGGAAGCCCATGGGGTTGGCCCGGCTAACAGCCTTACTGGGCACGCTGGAGATTGTTTGTAACTCAGAGTGGGAAGTGCTTCTTTTTAGGGCGGCATTCTCCCTGGCATTTTATGGGGCACTGAGAATTAGTGAACTTGTGGCAGGATCTAAGGCTGACATACTAGGTGGCTTGCAGAAGGCTGGGGTGACGATAAGGGGTGACACCATGTGGGTGATTATCCAGAAATCAAAGACCGATCAGGAAGCTAGGGGTCAAACCATAGTTCTGCAACGGGCCCCCGCCAACCCGTGCTGCCCGGTGAGGCACGTGGAATCACTCGTGAGTTTACTGGTCGGTTCAGCAGGTAGGGCGTTGCTCTGTCACGCCGACGGTAGCCCCTTGACCAGGTATCAATTCAGGAGAGTGTTCGAAATAGGGGTTACAAAAGCGGGTCTTGATCCTAGAGATTTTGGATCTCATTCCTTCAGGATTGGGGCAGCAACTGAGGCGGTGGCGGGGGGCCTCCCAGTGGAAAGAGTGAAGACAATTGGGAGGTGGTCGTCAGACTGCTATAAACGTTATGTTCGGATTGACATGCTATGATTACCTGTCACTCACGCTTGGTCTCTTTTCCGCTCTCTTACAGTTTCTCAGACCTGTTACGCAGGGGAGGAATTTGTCGTCGGGCACCGCCAATATTCATCGGCACGGAGCGGCGACCAGGAAACAACAAAGAACAATGTCTGGATTGTTGGTCATTCATATGTGAAGCGAGCGGAATGTGTCTTCCTGTCAGGTGACAAGAAAGAAAGGGCTGCACAGTTAGGGTTGAATATCACGTTCTTTGGCAGAGGAGGGTTGTGTCTTCACGAGTTTAGGGGATTCTTCCAAGGGCTGTTAGCACGCCAACGGGCTCCACCGTCAGTGGTGATACTTCACCTTGGGGAGAACGATTTGGCAACATTGGGCAGGCGCATCTTGATTGAGGAGATTATCTCAACAGCGGGTTGGATAGCTAGGACCTGCCCCGGGTGCACACTAGTATGGTCACAACTAATACCTCGACTTCAGTGGCGGGGGGGCGATTCAGTCAGGGCGTTGAATCACTCGGTAAAGAGGATCAACACACGGTTGGATAGGTTGTTCCGAACCCCCGTGTTACAGTCAATACCTCATGGGTGCATTTGGGGTCAAAAGTATTACTTGAAGGACGGGGTTCACCTGACAGAGGAGGGAAATGTCCTATGGGCTGACAATATCTGGGCTTGGCTAGAGGGCTGGAGTAGGAGGATGTGTCCTTAGATAGGGGCTAGAGGGGGAGGCCAGATCGTCGGTTAACAATACTGGCCTGTGGCGGTAAGGTCATTATCGGTGAGCACATATTTGAGGTCTGAGGGGGCGGGCATCATCCTATGGAGGTTCCCGCCCAGGGGGAGGGGCCTGCGGGCAACTCCCAGTACTCCAGGGGCAAGGTAATATGCAAAGGAGCGCGGGTAGGAGTAGTTCACGCTTTCCTTAGGCTGGTAGCCACCCCGCGCGCGTGGACTCATGACGCCATCGGCGCAGAGTAAGGGCCCTCCTTTAGTGGGTAAATGGAGTTTGGGGCGTAGACCGGGCAATTCCCGGGGTAACACTGCGCATGCGCACTTCTAAGGGGAAGGCGCAGCTTGTAGGACCTGACACCGGTAGTGACCCTGCCATATGGCCAGAAATGTACAAAAATCAAGATAGGATGTTTAGTTAAGCTAGGAACAACTTGTATTAGAGTTTTGTTAAGGTCAGGCTCTCAAACTTGTTGAAAACGATTGTATAACTGAATGTCCTGCTGATTTTTGTATTTCATTGTTGATGATGCAATTAAAACCCTTTTTAATTTCATACTTTAATAAATACGGCCGGGCGACTAGCGCCCGCCTTCCAAAAAGTAAACACGTCTCGTGTCCACGTTCCTTGGTGTTGGGTGCCGGATTGGGGGGGAGGCGGCAGCTAGTCGCTGACCATGTGAAAAGGGGGGGCCCTCGGCCCCCCCGCACGCATGGCGGCGCGGCGACCGCCTCACCCCCTCTCCCCGCGGGTCCTTCGACGGTGGGGGCGTGCCCTGGGGGCGCGGCCCACCGCCGATTGGCTGGCGCCCCTCCTGACCCGGAATCAATGGACTGGTTCCGGGTCGGGGGGGGCGGGCGTTAGGAGGGGCCACCCGGCCCCTCGGGAATAAGAGGTAGGGAGCGCCCAGGAGACCCCCTTGTCTCTGGACGCTCCCTCGCTGAACGTTGTGCCCCGCGTTCGGGGCTTCTTTGTTTCCCACCCACCATCCCTTGGTACAAAGTTTAAGCAGCGTTATGTCCGGTCTGATGTTAAGTCTCATAAGCATATACCGCGGGAGAGAGAGGTTCTGTTGTATTTTGTGATCTGTTGTCAGGACTTTTTTCCTTTGTAGAAAAGTGGTGTATGAAGGGAACTCTATTTGAAGATATGTGTCTTTAGGCCTTTTTTCCCTTTGTAGATATACGTAGATAGTGTGATTTTGAGCAACATGTGTGAACCGAATTGTAATTTTATGCCATGTATCGTTAGGCCTTTTTTCCCTTTAGCTATGCGTGGATACTGTTTTATTAGCCAGTGTAGCTGTCCTTTAGAATTTTTTCCCATAGGTCGTCGTATTTATTAGGTATGGGGCATGCGGTAAGGTCATTATCGGTGAGCACATATTTGAGGTCTGAGGGGGCGGGCATCATCCTATGGAGGTTCCCGCCCAGGGGGAGGGGCCTGCGGGCAACTCCCAGTACTCCAGGGGCAAGGTAATATGCAAAGGAGCGCGGGTAGGAGTAGTTCACGCTTTCCTTAGGCTGGTAGCCACCCCGCGCGCGTGGACTCATGACGCCATCGGCGCAGAGTAAGGGCCCTCCTTTAGTGGGTAAATGGAGTTTGGGGCGTAGACCGGGCAATTCCCGGGGTAACACTGCGCATGCGCACTTCTAAGGGGAAGGCGCAGCTTGTAGGACCTGACACCGGTAGTGACCCTGCCATATGGCCAGAAATGTACAAAAATCAAGATAGGATGTTTAGTTAAGCTAGGAACAACTTGTATTAGAGTTTTGTTAAGGTCAGGCTCTCAAACTTGTTGAAAACGATTGTATAACTGAATGTCCTGCTGATTTTTGTATTTCATTGTTGATGATGCAATTAAAACCCTTTTTAATTTCATACTTTAATAAATACGGCCGGGCGACTAGCGCCCGCCTTCCAAAAAGTAAACACGTCTCGTGTCCACGTTCCTTGGTGTTGGGTGCCGGATTGGGGGGGAGGCGGCAGCTAGTCGCTGACCATGTATGCTTTTGTTAAAGTCAGAAAATGTCCCTCTTATGTGGGCGTTGTGCAACAGTTTGCTCCACGAAAAAACTATTTCTAGGGCTTTTGAATCATACTCTCTCTATTAATAAGCGATTTCAGGTTTGATAAGGCTTGAATCTGTTTTCTCTTTGCTGCAGCTCAAATTTAATGAATCACTATAGAATGGTGAATTCAAGCACGTGAATCATGCATGACATGATAATGGAGGTGAGAAAAATGCGAATAAACATTGCTGAGCTTGTCTTACCGATGCATATGCGGCTTGAGGCATCTAGCGTCAGTCCAACAGGACACTCGCAGTGAAATGATCCCTTGGTGTTGATGCAGCGTCCATTGGGGCAAACGCCTGGGAAGACCTCACACTCATTCACATCTAGACGAGACGTGACGCAAAGAAAACACATGGGTAAATGTTAATTCATTGGATTGTTTCATGAAGACCAAGGTGCAAATATGTTCGTCCCAGTTTAAACTACATGAGCAGTCGAATTTTCTTAGATTAATATGGTTGGCAAAGCGTAATTTTTTCTACTGCACACCATTTTATTTCAGGAAAATCCCTCTAAACTCACTTTCAATAGTTTAATTTACTTACATTGCATGTATAAAAGCACACTCTATTTTCTTTGTGTAAGTCTAAATCCATTGGTGTCTCCTGAGGGCCAGGTCTCCCCTTTTTATGGGATCGAATGAATAATTTGTGGCCCGATTATAAACAAAATAGTCTATAGGGGCTAGCAAACCGTTTAGTTATATTTTTTAACGGTAGGCTAAATTCTTGTTGATTAAGTAGGGGCATAGAAAGGATCGATATCAAGCCTCAGATATGAAATCAATTCTCAAGCCCTGACAACATTAACGCTGGATTGGAGCTGCAGGGCATGACCCTCAAAGTTATTGGTTGGAACAAAGGATCTTGTCCCACCACCATCTCCTCTTTCATATACACCAGCCTCCTTGTTCCTGTAGGCGCTGTCTTTCCACCAATGCTGTTTTTTTTAGCATAGTAAGTACAATGCAATAATTTGAATACTCAAAAATCTATATACTACCATATATCTGATGTTTTCATCTTCTTAATAATAAAAAGTCATTTTCTGCAATTTTCTAAAGGCTATTTCACAATCCTCAGCAGACAAGCTACCTCCAGTATAACGTCTGTTGCTCCTTACTGCCTGAGTTACTGTACAATGGGCCTTTAACTATGTATGATACTTTTTTGATAATTTATAGCTTCAAGATACATCAAGTACGCCTCTTGCTACTTAGGGTGATGAAACAAATACATGCTGATCACCAAGTGGCACAGAACTGATGTAAAACCAAATGGTACCAGGAGCATCATCCGTACAAGCAGTTAACAACACTTCAGATGCTCTTGGCATGTGCGATTCAGAGATGAGCCCAGCATGTAACAGTGTATATCTGATTCAGAGGAACTGATCTGACATGACTGTCCAACCGAGCCAAACAGGCCTCAGCTTGTCTTTTTCTGTCCATACCCTTCAACTGCATACCTTGGTGTATACCATAGATAGCTAGTCAGTGGTAGGGCTAATAGCTTTGTGTATACCTTAGATAGCTAACTAGTGAAAGGTCTCATACCTCTGTGTATGCCTTGGGTAGCTAGCCAGTGAAAGGTCTGATACCTTTGTGTATGTCTTGGTTAGCTAGCCAGTGAAAGGCCTGATACCTTTGTGTATGCCTTAGATAGTTGGCCAATGAAAGGCCTCATACCTTTGTGTATGCCTTGGATAGCTAGACGGTGAAAGGTCTCATTCCGTTGTGCATGGCTTGGATAGCTAGGCGGTGAAAGGTCTCATACTGTTGTGTATGCCTTGGAAAGCTATCCAGTAAAAGGTCTCATACCCTGTGAATGTCTTGGGTAGCTAACTACTGGGAAGGTCTCATACGTCTGTGCATGCCTTGGATAGTTAGCCATTGGACGATTCCAATATGTGGTGCTGAGAATTTCTCTTGGGATCAGTGTGGGACTTACAAATACATTTTAACATCCACATCGTACATGGCACCCAAAGTCAGGCCGAAACAAATACAATTTAAGTTCATTTTAATGACATCCAACCAAATTTACCCGTTATCTTAGTTTCTGATGTGCACAAACAGCATTAGAATTGCAAGTACCACGTTAAAGACATCGAGGTTTCATTAAGGAGTAGATCAATTTTGGTGTTGGAAAGATGTACAAAAAATAAAATATCACCTTCACAGGTAACACCTTTAACTCTGGCAAACCCTCTAGGACAAGCTGCATCTGAAAAGGCAAAAAACATATGAAGTAGTGTACAGGTTAGTGGCGAGGCTGTCATTTGAAAAACTCTGAAAACAAAGAGATGGTTTAAAGACATCAAACAATTGCCCTGGGTTAGAATTCATCAGGACTACTTTCTTTAAGAGTCCATATCCTTTGCACTAACCTGGTCAGGAATAAAGCAAAGCTCAGGTGCACTACAGGATAGACTGAGTATGGTCACTAAACCCTTTATTAGTATGCATATGACCAATTTAAAACTAGTTGGAAGAATAAATAACTATTGTTGGAAATAGTAACCTAAGCAGGACGCTTAATTCCTCTGTGGTTAGCTAACAGGGCTATTCTCCACCTCTAGGGAAACTCGCCGCACCATCTAAAGCACTAAGAAAGCAGCTTAGATTTACTGGTCATATTGAGTATATCACATTTAATTTTTTTAATCTTAATTTGGGGCCTCTTAGCAAATTGCATTATTAAGTATGCTTAGTAGTACTAAAACAGTGCTATTCACATACTACAAAATGCTACTCACAAACCTACATGTGTAGGTCTTCTCCTCTGCCTCTTCCATCTTTTATGTGAGGATATCTCTGCCCGACTGCAGTGATTTCCACCTACATATTAGTAGTAAATACGGAAGGGATGGGGGTAGTGGCTGAAAAATAATGAATACTCACTATTAAATGGGAGGGATTTAGAGAGAAGGAAGGGTTAAGAGAGTGATAGGGAGGGGTTTAGCAAGGGGCATGCACCCAGCCACAAAAAACTGCACTTCTATAGTTACTCCTGCCAATAGGCACCCAAAACAGTAGTAAATGTAGTCCAGCCTGGGTAAGTCCAGCACCTCACCTGATGCAACACCCGCCCATAGAACATAATGGAGGCAGGGACCTAAAATTACCCCCTGTAGGTAATAATGTTACAATAAATAATTACGTTTCGATTCCAAATACATATATAAATTGAATTAAATGTTAAAAATACGTTTAAATAAGCATATTTATTGTTTTATTATACAATATTTTAATGCTAGTTTATTGAAAAAAATCCTATAATTTAAATAAGTTTGATGCCTTACCTTTAGTCATTTTTACTACATAATAAAGAAATATAAACATTTTACTTGAGGTGTTTTTTTTAAAATAAAGCTTTTAAAAAATATTTTAATTTAATATATTTAAATTAACTAAATATTCAATTCCAAATTATGTTCATAGTGCTGTGGCGTTTTTATTGTGTTGTATATTTAAAACAAAGGTATACAAATAATTTATATTCATATTTAGCATAAATATATTTTTTAAGTATAATAAACATTTCTAGTTTTACCCATACCTTACTAGGTGGAGATGTCTGCGTACGTATTAAAAGTTACAAGTAGGAGCACTCCACTGGTAAATTGGGCCCCACCCAGTGATTCCAAGGTGAAGACATGTAAGTTTACACTTTGTAGTAAATTTACACTCGTAAATGGGGAATAGCGAGAAGTAGTATATTAAACACAAAGCGTAAGTCTAAATTTACACATGTAGATTTTCTCATTTATAAATTTACCTTTGTGAATAGGCCCCTTTCTAAGTCTTCAAAGGTTTCTTCTACCATTTTTGTCCATGTTTCTACTCAACATTAGCTACTTATTCTGAAACTTTAACCTGGAATACAGCTTGGCCAGTATCCTGCTGCTTCAAATCTTTTAGCCTGCAGCTTATTCAGAGATCTTCAGAGCTGGGTCTCAAATCTCTGTGACATCATAACAGTGAATACAATATCAAAGGTACTGCGATGATGCCTAAAAGGTGCAGGACCTGGAACCTGGTGTGATTGACCTGCCTCTGCACCAGAGAAACCCATTATTCCAGTACTGGGCACTGACCTGGAATGAAAGTTTCCCAAACTGGCACAAGTACCCAGTGGAATTTTGGATCGATTACAAATTCATGGGAGACTGGATCAAAAATGGTGAAAAGCATAAACCCAAGGAATTCTGAGCCTGAACTCGACCTGAATAATGTTCCTGTCCAAAGCTCCAAAACGGTGGATTGTATTTAGACTCAGCACACTCACTCCTATGTGCCCTACATTGTTTTTAACTATTTTTTCTATGAGGCTTTAATGGAATATGAGCTTTTAGCATTTGCAAATGAGGCTGGTGGGAATACTTACCTAAGTCACCCACAAAACCTGTAAAAGTCATGAAGGTCTGTGAATGGCAAAAATATCATATATGCAAGACTCCGACTTCATTGGCAAAGAAAGAAAAGAAGTTCTAAGAAAACTCAGGCAGTACAATCCCTACATTGACAACATTTTGGTATTCATTGACAGAAGACCGAGGGCCTCATTTTTTGTGACATCCCATGGTGCAGAAGCCTCCGTGATATTTATCAGGCAGCACTAAGTCACTTTTGGCTTAATACTGCCTGATAAATATCAGTCCCTTTAACGCAGTGGGTGTTGCTAGGGGCGTTCCCAGCAACATCCATGTTGACACTGCCCCAGATTTATGAGAAATTGTAAATCTGAGGCAGTGCCAAAAGCTTAAACCTCCCCAGGAGAGGCATAAGGGAGGCACAACGGGGAGAAATATCTTTCTTTTTACTAATTTTTCCTTTTTAGGGCTCGGACTCCTCCCCACTGAAAGTGGGAGGAGTTTCGAGATCCTAATGTTAAAGAAGAGAAAAAAGAAGTATCTCCTAGGGCTTTGGCGAGACAAATTCCACACATTCCTTAGCGTGTTCTGTCATCTGGCCAGTGATTCGTCTTCGTTGTGTTGTCGTTTTAATAGGCTTGAAGTGAAAGGGTAAATGTAGTTTTGTTCCGCCATCTTGGGCATTTTTCGTTCGTGCTCGCGCAAAGAAGTACATTAATTATAATTAGGAGCTGTCAGGGTGCCTCCGTAAGTGAATCCAGATGGCCGGGCGCGTTCACCATTCAGCAGCGCTCAGCGCGCATCTCCCTTGAGCTGCTGCGTCGGTGATGTTCCTCAGCTCACAATGTTCTGCCTGTGTTGTACCTGTTCTGGGTGTTGTTTCTATGTGAGGGGCGCTTGCTGAATAACAATCTTTTCACTATACAAAAGCCAAAATGACGGGCTTTGTCAATGTTTTCATTACCCTGCAGCCTATGGCTCTCGGCCTATTGTGCTTGTCACACCCGCTTGTTGTATCAATAAAAAGGCGCTGTCTGTGTGGTCCTCAGCCTGACAGTTGCAGAGAGCAGGGCAGGGGCCACCGTGTTTACACAGCTTGCACAAGTAGGCAGCGCGGAGTTTTTAGCGCAATCAGAAACTGTCTATTTATTCTCGCGTTTTCAAACAGTTGCTTAGCAGGCTGCGGGGAGGAATGCTGTCCTTGGGGTGCGGGAAACTGTGTGAGGCAGATGCTGGGACGCAGAACGCGGCACCGCACTCCCAGGCCAGGCTGCTGGCGATGGGCAGGCCATTGACGTCATTTCACTGTCATCAAACGAGCTGCAGGCAGTTCCTGGGTCAATGAGAGAACTTTAGGGAAGGATTTGGGAAAAATCAAGTGCGACGGACACTTACTTGCCTTATGCAGCATAATTAGGGCTGCGCACGTGTCCCTCTTAAATGGTCAGCCTCTTGTGTGTTGCAGTCGCGCCTTGCAAGTGCCTCGGAAACCTTAAGTAAACCGGGGTCATGGATTGCATTACATTGTTTTTTCATTGCCACCGTTTTTCAAAGTTCACTATTCGCTCTCTTAGGTTTGTTTTTAGGGCACCCTTATTTATCCTTGCCTTTGCCCATGAACACATGCCCTCCTACACTGATTGGCACGATAAACGTCACTTACTCGAACACAGGCAATGAGCCAAGCTGGAAAATGTATGCAGAATCTTTCATTGTATTGAACATTTTGCTGAGTTTTTCTGTGCGTTGTAGCAAAGGCATGCATTTTTTTCAGCAATTTTAGGTTTTCTATGCACGCCTCGTGCACGAGATCATTAACTGTTTTCTGTGACGTATATCTTTTGTTAAACCACTTTGGTAGGGCTAAATACAAATATATGGCACAGTAATTGTCGCAAAAGTAATTCTCACAAGGAAATGGCAAATAGATAAAACAAGGAAACTACATGAAGTTCCTTCATGGTGTTTGCAAAACATGCGTGTGGCTTATTTTAAATGACACTTAAAACTAAACTGTGTTTTAGTTTCTGAGGTAAAAAAACACTCTAATAGCTTGATTCCCCAGCTACCTTAGAAAGATTATCTCCATCAAGCAGAAACAACATGTCTGTGGCCTTATTTTATGCAAAGTTTTGGCTTATTTTAAATGATTTCAGGCTTTTTATACATTACAATTCACTGAAAACTCACAATAACATCATATTAATTAGCACAAAGGCTCATTAAAATATGACAGAATAGATTTACAATAAAGTGGCGAAGCGTGGTGTTAAGCCAAGAAGGCTAACAACAAGCTTTGTCACTTTAGAAACGCAGGGCTGCCCCATATTTACAAGAATGTGGTGTAGCCCTGCGTTTCCCCCTGCGCTGGCGCTAAATTTAGCTTCCTAGCGCCATTGCAGGCACCCTTAACACAAAGTGCAAGGGTGCCTGTGTTGAGGGGAAAATTGTTTATGTGCAGGAAGATCCTGCTTCAGAGTGCAGTTTGAGAGTTGAGAGTGCAGATTGAGAGTGCAGTTTGAGAGTGCAGTTTGAGAGTGCAGTTTGAGAGTGCAGTTTGAGAGTGCAGTTTGAGAGTGCAGTTTGAGAGTGCAGTATGAGAGTGCAGTATGAGAGTGCAGTGTGAGAGTGCAGTTTGAGAGTGCAGTTTGAGAGTGCAGTTTGAGAGTGCAGAATCAGAGTGCAGAGTGCAGATTGCAGTTTGAGAGTGCAGTTTGAGAGTGCAGAGTGCAGATTGAGAGTGCAGATTGAGAGTTCAGATTGAGAGTGCATTTTTAGAGTGCAGTTTGAGAGTGCAGAGTGGCAGTGAGTGCAGACTGAGTGCAGAGTGACAGCGAGTGCAGACTGAGTGCAGAGTGACAGTGAGTGCAGACTGAGTGCAGAGTGACAGTGAGTGCAGAGTGACAGTGAGTGCAGAGTGAGTGCAGAGTGAGTGCAGAGTGATTGCAGAGTGAGTGCAGAGTGAGTGCAGAGTGAGTGCAGAGTGAGTGCAGAGTGGCAGTGAGTGCAGAGTGGCAGTGAGTGCAGAGTGGCAGTGAGTGCAGAGTGGCAGTGAGTGCAGAGTGACAGTGAGTGCAGACTGACAGTGAGTGCAGACTGACAGTGAGTGCAGAGTGACTGCAGAGTGAGTGCAGAGTGAGTGCAGACTGACAGTGAGTGCAGAGTGACTGTAGAGTGAGTGCAGAGTGAGTGCAGAGTGAGTGCAAAGTGAGTGCAGAGTGACATTGAGTGCAGAGTGAGTGCAGAGTGACAGTGAGTGCAGAGTGACAGTGAGTGCAGAGTGACAGTGAGTGCAGAGTGACAGTGAGTGCAGATTGACAGTAGAGTGCAGAGTGACTGTAGAGTGCAGAGTGACTGTAGAGTGCAGAGTGACAGTGAGTGCAGAGTGACAGTGAGTGCAGAGTGACTGTAGAGTGGAGAGTGACAGTGAGTGCAGAGTGACAGTGAGTGCAGAGTGACAGTGAGTGCAGAGTGACAGTGAGTGCAGAGTGACTGTAGAGTGAGTGCAGAGTGAGTGCAGAGTGACAGTGAGTGCAGAGTGACAGTGAGTGCAGAGTGACAGCAGAGTGACAGTGAGTGCAGAGTGACAGTGAGTGCAGAGTGACAGTGAGTGACAGTGAGTGCAGAGTGACAGTGAGTGCAGAGTGACAGTGAGTGCAGAGTGACAGTGAGTGCAGAGTGACTGCAGAGACAGTGTGTCAGGGTGCACATTGTGTGAGTGTGCAGAATGAGTGTGCAGGGTAAACAGTGTGTGACTATGCAGGGTGACATTGGGAGTGTGCGGGTGAGCAGTGTGTGAATGTGTAGGGGCAGTGTGTGAGTGTGCAGAAAACACCACACACACATACACCACACACACATAACGCACACACAAACCACACACCTCAGTCTCTCAACACCACACACTTGTCACCACTCAACACAACACACTCACCACCACACTCACTCCCCAGGCTCACCCCCACAGACTCACCACCACACACTCACCAGCACACAGAAAACAACACACACAACAACACACCCCCAGCCGTCAATGAATGCTTTCACCATGCACAAACACCAACAACCATCATCCATCTGTGCACGCTTTTACCAAGCACACACCCACCAGCCGTCAGTGCACCCTTCCACCAGGCACACACACCTCCAGCCGGCAGTGCACTTTTCCACCAAGCAATCGCAGTATGGTACACTTTACTTTTAAACATATTCATATAAAGCACAGCATGCCACCATTGGTAAAATTACAATTCAACCAAGATACTTCCACTACACACCACATGCACACACTCCATAACACATGGCAAAAAGACATTGGCATTTACAATGCCATTAGCTCAAACTCAAATAAATCCGAGCCCGATTGCATTTCTAATGCTTGTTCTATGTGTGCTGCATTCTGCAGCACACATTGAAAGAGGAAACGCCTCTTGTGATTATTTTTGTACAGAAAGGATTCCCTTACTGTACAAAAATAATCATCCCCGCAACGCAGGCACCATTGCACCATTGTGCAAAGGTGCCTGTGTTGGCGCAGGCAGCCCATTGTGCGCCGGCGCAGGGGAAAAGGACAGGAATGCGCCTTATCTTAAAGATACGGCGCATTCCTGCCCTTTTCTTTTGCCGTAGGGAAGCGCAGCAGGAAGGCCTGCGCTTCCCTACGGCAAAACCTCATAAATGAGGCCCGAGTATTTTTAAAGGTCGTTTGATGGACACACCAGTTATATATATATATATATCTGGTGTCTGCTTCAGTGATACCGGCGGTATGGCTTCATATCATACACTTTATAAACATCATAAACAAAAATATTGAATAACAGAAATGTATGTGCTACATATTGTTTACAACAAAGCCACCCCGTTGGAATGAATATGTTTGTAAACGCTGTGGATCTACTACCCTTCCATCAATTTTCTTCGGTTTGCAACCTCAGTTCTGTTTTATCAAAGGATAACAATTTGGAAGTATCACTGAAGAACAATGACAAAATGGTTGATTGGAAAGTAAGATTGGGCCCGTACAAGGTGTGTTTCACACAGTGGGATGGTAGTCATTGGTATACTTTACCCAGTTCACATCGTTCGCAGGGACTTCCCCAGGCAGCCCCCAGGGTCGCACAGCACTCTGATTTCAAGGTTGCTCCATTAATGTTCACCTCACAGCGATCGTCCTGGATGTTCAGCCAGCACGTTCCTTTCATACTATCTGTAGCAGATGACAAAACAGAGAAGAGTTGGTGGTAAGACAACTGTTTGTACCAAAACACAGACAGGATTGCAACAAGTTGCAGAAGTGCTGCCTCCGCCCGTTTTGAAACACTCCCTTACCATAGAAGTGAACTAGATTCACAAATGTTTTATTCCGTCATGTGTACCTTTAGTGCTGAAAATAGACAATTGCAGATTTCACTTCCAGACTAAACCAGTTCCTGATTAAATCAGAACAAGTAGGATTTAAAGACCATAAAAGTGCAAGCAGAACAGTGAAAAATCTCCCTGACATGTCATAATTTCATCTGTCTTGAGCGCACCTGGAGTAGGGTGGTACATGTATTCATAAATGAATGTCAACCTTTTACCTTTACTGCTACCAAAACGGATGTATGTTGCTACAACGCATACTTTTACCACGCATGCTTTTACAACGCAGGTTTTTCAACGCAAGTCGTTACAACGACTTGCGTTTGGGGGTGCTGGAAAGTGAATAGTTAAATTTACTATTCCAACTCCAGTCCCCGTGGATAGTAGGGAAGGTTTTGGATAGTAAATTAAACTATTACCTATCCTAGAGCGCCCCCCAGCGCAATTCGTTGTAATGACTTGTGTTGAAAAACCTGCGTTGTAAAGGCACTGCGTGGTAAAAGTTGCGTCGTAAAGGATGTTTCCCACCAAAACACTTTAACATTTGAATAATTTGCAAAGGAATTCTGGAACTACTGCTAGGAACTTGTGACTGTTGTAGCTTCCCAGGAGTACTCATGCCAAGGAGAGTACCAAAAACGTCAGGGCTTTAATCCAAATGCAGGTGATAGTCTATGGGAGCAGATTTTAGATTTTCATGAGAATCAGACCCTCATAGAGGGCACAAACAGAAAATGTGAACATGTGCTACTCTGTAATATTCACATTGAGGACACTTTTCTGATTAAGGCAATTGTGCACCATACATTTAGTTCATACATGGTGCATACAGAAAAGCAAGGTGCAATTTCAACGATTCTATTACATGTCCAAAATGCTCCACATCTGCTTTGTTTCATTTGTATTTGTGGAAATGGGCAGAGAAACCAAGAGTATGTGGGATATAAGGGAAGTAAAAATATTTTCTCATGGATAAGAAATTGAAGAGACAGTTTTGTGAATTGGGTTCTTTGTCAGGGATGTGTCAATAAAAAGCAGAGAAAGATGCTGTGGGGTGCCTGGATCTGCCTGACCGGCTGCACCTGACTTTCAGGATCATGTTTTAATGGATGATAACTTCATTGATTCTTATTTTCTTATTCAGAAGCATGATGGCTTATGGTTTTTGTAGTTACAGGCCTAGTAAACTATGATGAGAGAAACTATAGTGGTAATGTGAGCTGTTAATGAGCCCCCACACTGTTCCACAGTAGAACCAGTAAGGGATCAAAGTTTTGGGTGAGTTCAGCCTTGGCTCATCTTTGCTAGATTGACTGGAGAGACAAAGTAAACCTTAATGAATGTCAAACACTTCAAAAATGTGTTAAATAACACAAAGCCTTGTGTGTCCACATCCGGTTTAGATACATTAAAAGGGTCTTAAAAGAAAAAGAAACGAGCATCAAAGTTGTATCAAAATGATAAATATCTCCATTGGCCATAAAAATCTAAAGGGAAAAGTGTCATTGTAGAGTCCATCGAAAACAAAATCATAATGAAATGCTGTGCTTCGGAGAGATGACTGAGATCTAGGCGACATTTGATGGCAAACATTGAGTGCATGTGCTGAGATACGAACTGAGGGCTTGATTTAGTGAACATTTCTTTTTTGGCTAGTAGGCCAAGTTCTGTGGCATCCCTTGGTCAGGCACGGATACCACAATCCAAAATATACAGCTGGACCTGGTGATATCTAAAGCCAACCTTTGAATGAACACAGCTGACTTGATGATGCAGATTGCTTCTGACAATTCTTTCGCTTGGAGACTATGGCATTTTCTGTTGCTCCAGTGCCTCAGTGGGGTGAAATCACAAGTATTATCCAAAGAAGAGCTCGACCAGGATGAGATGAGTTTGTGGGAAATCTCAGAAAATAACTTGTGCAGGCTTCCAGAAGCATAGGATGGATGAAAACACTTCAAGTTGCTGCAGCTTGAAGCAAGATTGATGGCTTCAAAGTCACGCCATATCCCATTTTAAAAGAAGGTTCTTGAAATTTCCTGAGTGGTACCCTACTTTTATCATAACAGAACTTTAGGACATTTAGGACTGGCCCTCCAGAATTCAGTTTTAGGGTGTTTTTCATAGCAAACAAGTCGAATAACCCCTTCAAGCGCACCAAGTAATTTGGAATTCTTCCCAGGGGCTCTATATTTCTTTTGTTTCAGGGTCTCTGATCAACTGCACTCTTGACCTAAGAAATAATCCCTAAAGCTGTATAAGCAGTACTGAGACAGCCAGTTCTCTTCTCAAACCCTGAAACACTTTCCCAGAAGCGTGGCTCAGTGGTTAGAGGCGGCAGACCCGGAAGCTGAGATCGACCGTGGACCAGGGTTCGATTCCCCGCCTCGGCGGGTCTCGGGCTCAAAATTCCACGGACTCGACAATTCTCGCTCCGGTGCCTACTCGAATCACGGGGTCTCACTCTGCAACTCTGGGCAATAGCTTGCTTAATCTCCACTACGGCCCCTCGCGGCGGGATGCCTGGCTTTCACCTTGTGGACACTCTGCTGGGGTTTCTCACAGGGGAATACCAGGACGGGTTCCCTAAGCAAGCGCCAGGATGCCCTTTGGGTGACAGGTTTGCGCTATATAAGTACACCTACATTAACTGGAGGTGGTCACTTAACTAGAAGTAGCTCATTCTCTGTTTGGAGGTCTTCGCCTAGCAAAACAGCTGCCAAGGACTTGTTTTACAGAAAGTCAAATGGATTGTTGACAGCAGGCTCAGATCTAGATGTACCTGGAGGCCAAATGAAGAATCTAGCTTCTTCAGTTCCCAAATCAGCCGCTCGGAGCATGAATAAAATCAAGAATGAAGAACGTGCCCTTGCAATACTTCTCTCGTAGTAGACATTGAGAACACAGCTAGGGATGTCTTCCTTTGTGGTACCCATCCAAGTCTTGAGCTCCAAATTAAAGTTGCTACGCTGGCGCACTTATGGACAAATCCTGGCAACCCATTGGGTTGATCATTCTATCCTTTACTTTTGTAGTTCCCTTAAATTATACTCCCATAATTTCTGCAGTACGATGATAACGAAATAATATTACATTTTCTTTATGGTATAGTAGGTTTCACGGATTGATTCTGGAAAGATTAAATATGATGAAAGGTATCATTTCTGGAAAAATGGCTCTGTGATGAAAGGCATAATGTTTGGAAAAATGTCTCTTCCAAGGCTGAAAACTGCCCTCCCTACACCCAGTAGGAATCAAACAGCCCCGCCATAGGGGCAACGCCAATATTTGGTTTCCAGGGAAAGCAGTATAAGGAGAAACACGTTTGGAAATAAAGGCTCACCCACAGGGTCCTGGTAGAAGCAATAGCTCCTTAAGAGTTTCATCCCTCCTTCTGGCCCTATGTTCAGCTATGCTTTTGAAATGCTGGAACAGGCAATGCATGTATTCCAGTAATTCATATCGGTATCAATAGATAGAATATCTTCAAACTTCACATATTCCAGATCTGAGCATTTTATTGAAGCAGCTTAAAAAGAAAAAAAATCATCAAAAGCTGCCATCTTTAAAGGTTTATGGATTTAGACTTTCTTTGAGCCCCTGATATATAGCAGTAAATTGTTGTAAATTGGCATGCTTGTAGTAGGAAACTCTACGTTGCAGAGGCATATGTGTGGATTACAACTATAAAAAGTCATATCTCACAAACCATTATGGCCTTCATTATGAGAGGCCTGGGAAATGGATCTTTATTCCTCCTTCTCCAGAAATGCTAATAAAATGTGTACCAGTAAGTCCCCGGGCAGGGAAATTCAGTTTCTCTCCGTGTCGGAATTATGAGGCTATTCATAACGAGAGTCTAAGAGGTCGTTTTGCTAGAGAAGTATACATTTCACTTTACATGTAAGTCTGTACTCTACAAGTTTTATTTTCATCTGTCGCTGGCAGAACCTCCGTATGTAAGTTGGTGAATAGCATTTTGTAGTACTATTGTACTAACTACAAACATTCTACAAAATGCAGTTTGTGAATAGGCCTCTTAGACTTTTTTTGGAAGCCGGAAACTTTCAGCAGGGCAAGGCAAGTCGCTGTAATCAATATGTGGTCCCTTAGGTCATAAAGGCTGAATCGGCTTGAAGTTTGTCATGAAGAGCTACGAGTACGGCGAACTTCAAAATTGTAGATTCCAAGGGCATTTTTCGGTTGGGGTCAGCTTGGCACTTTCCCCCCCACTCTTGCACTCTACACTGGAACCTTGACACTTTTTTAGGTTTAAAATCCCTTAACAGGCAAAGGTGGGAGTTACATGGTTTCTGTGGTCCTACAGGACCCTTGACCTTTACAGCAGAAAACCTTATGACAAACTAAGAAATCATGTTCCGTCTGATGTGAATGTTCATTGACCATTCCTCCAGCAGTTGAAACATTTCAAAGTCTCCGCATCACAAAAAGCTCTGCATCTTATCCTGGACTTTCTAAAAGTTCCAAAACTCTCACAGTACCACACAAAAGACAGTATTGTGAGACAGGATTCTCAAACATTGTCATCAGCAAGGGCTGCTGCCGAAGTAATGTCACACTGGCCTGTTGATCCTTTTTTCCAACATGCCTTTATCTCCTTGTGGTGCTTTGAAAGATCCGCTTCCCTGTGCTTTAAAACTGCCTTTCAGCTCTACAGATTCAGGAGGATGCAGGTTCCCCTTAGGACTTCTGCAGGTGACAGAAGTATGTCTTCCAGAGTCTATCCCAGTCTTCTCCTGGTTCTAGCACATTCCCTTTCCCAGGTGGTGGGCAACCTACCATATATAGTAGTAGTAGTAATCCAAAAGTGATTGCTAGCATGTTTGGGTCTTATCGCTACCAAGCTCTTGCAATATCCACATCCTCGCTTTTCAGCACTTCCTTCCCTTTATCGCTAAAACTGTTCTTGAAAGCACTGTTTCAAAATTGTGTAAGGAAGCCTTCAGCCGACTCAGCACTCTGGGCTCCCTAAGGTCACCTCTGGACTGGCCCATTCTAACCAACAGACCACTTTAAGCTAGTCCCACATCAGATGCACCCCAGGTGGAAGGAGCCAAAATGACTGGGGAAAGACCTACACCAAAAACATTTTCGACTGGGTCTCGGAATGTATAGGAGAATGGCAAGCCATCCTGCTTCAATTTGTTTGTCAAATGCCCGAATATTACCCTCTGTACAGGGTCATGTGTACAGGAATGGTGGTTCCTGGCAATGGGGCATCCTATAATCATATACTAATTGCCCTTCTTATAGTGATCCCAGAGCAGGAGCTGCTGCTATCAAGACCATTATCTTTCCAGTGGAGCCATTTTACTCTAGTACTTCAATTCAAAGCTGTGAGGCCAGAGCGCTAAATTCAGTGGAAATCTAATTAATGTCACTAAATGTGGTTCCTGGGCTGCTAAGCTAGTCAAGCAAGTTGCAATTCCTGAAGCAGTCATTGGGAGCCTAGCATGTTGATGTCATAAGAGGTCTGTAATTGCAGGGGCTGCACAGGAGGTGAAGGAAAATTGAGGATTTCATTAGGGCTGATGCAATTCATTACCGTGGTGCTACCGACTATTTATTCAAAGCGAACATTTCCAACATAATGTACTGAAAATAGCCAATCGCTTTACAGCATAAGAATAGGAACTTTACATACAGCAATTAGATCTTAAAATTTAAATCTGATCAAAGGCCAATGGCCTGTGTGTTTATTTTTTCCACCTTGTAGTTTACCCCTTACCCCCGTACAAGCGCCTTGAGACCCTTGCGGGTGAGTAGTGCGCTATACAAGTATCAATTTACATTTACCCTCCGGTCACTTTGCAAATGATCGATCCTAAACAATATCTTTACTGTAAAAAAGCTCCATTCTCGGGGTGAGCATTACATAAAGCAGTTTCTCTTGGCTTAGGATAAGAAAAAAAGAGATGTTCTTGCACTTGTTGTGCAAATAAATGCAGATTGACGGCATTTTTGGTAGAGGAAATTATGTTTTGTTGTAAAAGAGTGAATCGACCTTTCAAGAAGGAGCCTTACAGATGGACAGCATGTTACTCAATGTCAGGCTTCAAAGCATTCTTACTGACTCATGAATTGCTTTGATTATGACCTGAAATAAAAAAAATATAACAAAAGTAAATAACAGATGGTTCCTTTTTGTTTCAAGTGTGCAGTTTAATGAAGCTCACATTTCACTAACAAATTGATTTAGCAGCGAAGCAGGCAGACAAATGGCCTATAAACAGCACTATTTACAGAGTGCTTAGCATCCCTATTCGTGATTTCAAGAAATTTATGAAGCTGGACAGGTGATGCTTCTTAACTGTTTCTTTTCTGATATGGGAGTGTGGCCGAGAACACAGCAAGAACGTTGTAGTAATCAGCAAGTGTTTGCCATTCGTCTCTTTCCCATTCATATTCAACAAAGCTAGCAGGTCTCTGTTATTGTTGTTTTCTTACCCTATGCTGTCACCCGCGGTGTTTGCAGCAGATGTATAATTCAGTTCCAATCCTATCTATGCCACAGCAGCTGGCAGGCAGTTATGTATAAACAACTCAACATCACTATTTCATGAAAGAAAATGGACATTGCTTGAGCGCATTCACCTGCCAGTCTGGTGCAGTAAAAAACCTAATATTTGTTTCCATTTTTATCTAGTGATTAATTTACAATAAGTAGTAGGAGGGTTTTATGACATCTAGGTGCAATAGTCACTATAGAGGAGCAATAGAGTACTGACGGTCTTTCTAAAGGCAGGCAATGAGACAAGGAGTGATATTTGATGCAACTAAGGGCCACATTTACAAGCAAGTGGCGGAGCGGGGGTTAGCTCCAAAATTGCTAACGCCAAGCTCTGCCACTTTACAAAAGTAGGGATGCGCAGTATTTACAATAATACAGCTCACCTCTGCATTTCTCCCTGCACTGGCACTAAAATCAGCTGCCTTGTGCCAATGCAGGCAACCTTGCACCATCACAGAGTACAACGTTTAACCTCTGACATTAACACTCTGGATGAAAAAACATACATATAGCACAGAAGTTTAGACATGAAGGTTATAAAGAAAAAACAAAAATTAAAAACATTAAGATGTGAAATACATCAAGATGATGGCTATTGTTGAAAGAAAGCAAATATCGAACATTAGAGGTTATTTAACATAGAAACAAATCTTTAGAGAAAATCCTTTATTTGATGATCAACAAAGCAGGAACTTGAAAGATGCACTGATGCAATCCACCACTTTATGAAAGAGACTCCAGTCTTTCTGAACATTTCACAGAAATACGCATTCCTGTGCTTAGCATATGCCCAGGGTACCAGTGTAATGAGAAGAGAGCAAGTGAAACATCCAGGAACTAGTTACAAAAATATTCCTAAAAAGGCTACACAGCTTTTGATACAACTTTCTGTGTGTATGCATTGAAATACTCACGTAGTCAATTGCATATATTAAAATCAGAATGAAAAATAAAAAGGCAACCTTCTGAGAGTATAGTGCTACAACAAAAAATCAACAGAAGCAAGACATTGCCATGAGACCAATTACAACGTCAATCAGTTATGGTTTCCTGTAATACAGGCAATACATGAATTGGAAAGACAAGACACAAGTAGAAGGTTATTTCAAGAGAAGGGTCTGATAGGTCAGTTAGGAGTATTACCTCCACCTCGGGTTAAATTAGAGGTAGAATTTAGGTCGTTAACTGTAAGAAAAAGCAATATTGCACTACAAACAATGTAAGACAGGCTAGGGGAATTCTTATGAATTTTTAAAGCTGAGTAAAATGGTAAGAAGTAGTTGTGATGGTGATGGACCACGCAATTCACCATATAGTCCTACAGTGACTACTATTGACAAATCTCATTAATAGTTGATAGTTTAAGCAATGTTGCAAGAGGGACAAATACTATTCATAATGGCTATGTTTTTTGCTTTTTTTGTTTTAAGATTTACTGCAATACTGCAAATTCCTGATATAATGTCTTAAACTGCTTTGAGAAATACTATCATTTTAAATTAGTGTGATGCTAAAGCTTCCACCTAGCTTATGATATTCTTTAAACCGTCTTAAACCAGAAATGACAGTTTTATTGTGTTTTGCTCCAGAAAAGGAAGTCTTTCATTATATCACTTTCTTTCCAGACATAAAATAGTCTCCAGACTGTCATAGGTACGGAAAAGAGAAATGCTATCATTTTAAATTAGTGTGATGCACAGGGAACACTAAAATGAAGCCTTAAATACATTTTATAAGAGAATTATACCTCCAACATAAATTTACTGAAGAATATATAAAGCATTTGAAAGTATGTTTTAAGCTGGAGTATCAAGTGTATATTTCAGTTTAACTTTTGTAATTGTTGGGGGAATAACAGTATATGCATGTCATATATTCAAAAGAATATTGAATGTTAAATTAAATGACCACAGAATTATTGTTTGATATTAAAAGTCCTGTATTTATTTTTCTGTCTGTCATGAGCTATTAAACATGGAATTGGTTTGCTAAAGCTTCCACCTAGCTTATGATATTCTTTAAACTGTGTTAAACCAGAAATGACAGTTTTATTGTGTTTTGCTCCAGAAAAGGAAGTCTTTCATTATATCACTTTCTTTCCAGACATAAGATAGTCTCCAGACTGCCATAGGTACGGAAAGGAGTAGCAAATGAGGCCCCATGGTGTCTATTCACAAAGGCATTTTGGAGTATGTAAACCAATATAGTTGTTATGCTCTTTTAAGTTCTCTTACGTGCATTTGACAATAGGCACCAACACACCTACAACGGAAATACAATGGGAATATTCAGTGAATATGCATATACAATTCGTTGAAATCGAAAGGACTGTGCCACCTTTGCACTTTTACTATTAGGAAGTTGCATTTTTCGACTTGAACTCTCATAGGTGTGTCAGTACTTAAAAGAGTGCTCCTTTAGCATTACATACTGTGCGCATAAAGGTAAAAAACACATAGTTGAGAGGGTTATAGCACGTTATTTAGAAACAAGAATGCCCAGCCATTTTCCACTGCGCACACATTCTGCTCTGCTGTTGGCACGCAAACACAGTTTGCTCCACCTGGACAGGGAAAACTCAGCTCAAGGATGGGACTTTTGCGTTGTTTTTTTAAAACGTTGCACTAAACTTCCTCTTAGTACATTGCTGTAAGGTTGCTGTATTTTCTGAATACAAGTTACAGTCACGAATAGATGAGAATCCTGGCAGTATCTACTAGTGGAAGGTGTACGTGGTACTAATAATATCATTGGAAAGAGATTACATTTGTATAGATAAAGTAAGTCTCACCAATGCAGATGAGTTTAGTAGGGTCCAGTTTGCTGCCCAGTGAGCACTCGCAGCTGAAAGAGCCCAGATTGTTCCTGCACGCGCCGTTGACACATGGGTTGCTTTCGCATTCGTTGATATCTGGAACGAAGAAAGATGCTTGGTTAGCGCCCCCACATGTATCAGAAAAGAGTTTATGCAAGAAAGTCTGGCCATGAGTGGCATGTGATGGGACAAGCGCCTGGCAAATTTACCTTCAACTTTCTGATACATGTTTGTGGAATTAAAGCAAGAAGAAACGGAAAAGATGTCTAAAAAAATATAATTTTTAATATGTTGCTGCTCTTAATATAATTCGCATACTTAAATGGTTAAAACCTTCACTCTGTTTTACTTTCAAATTCGAATTCAATTGTCCAGACATAATTTGGAATTCTGTTTTCATAGAAAGCAAATGGATTCCCCGCCGCAGCACGCTGTGCACAAACATAAAGATATGACTGTTTCTGTCATTTATGGCTCCGGGAGGATTTAAATTAAGCGATTAAGCAAAGCCAGTCAGTAACAAAATATTACAGTGCTGCCGGGGACTCAGCAGGCTTGGACAGTGGTCTGAAAGCAGAGAGCAGTTCAGTGTACAATGACTGTAATACTCTCCAACTTCAGCCCTAACCAGATCTTCAGACAGCTCCCGCCTGCTCATGTCTGGCCTGGTTTATCCAATGACATGCTGACCCCCTGCTAACAGAGTATGTCATTGGCAGCTGTCCTTATTACATAAATGCCTGGCTGAAGACAGCTCAGATGTCAATGACAATCTATCGGCACAGCACTGGTCTAAGGATGCCATTAGTACTAGAAGACACAGGAGTGGAATGAGTAAAACATTATAATAGTCAGAAATCTAAACATTATAGGTTTCATCCTAAAATGTGCATAGATTGACTGATTGCTAGGGAGACATAAACATCTTTGGGTCTGATTCACAAACTGAATATTGCAGCATGTAAAGTAGTTCTACAGTAGTACTACTTACTTACTTACTACAAGGTTCAATTCACAAGCCTAAGAGTGTATGGGCCTGATTACCAGTCTGGAAGTTCGAGAAACGCCAGACTTGTGAGGGCGCAGTGGTGGCAGACCATCCACCACCGCATCAGCGGTCCAACCACCCTATTAGGACTTTGGTGTTCGGACCACCATTGCAGTGCTGCAACTGCCAATGAGCCTCGTTCCCTGACAGTCCCACAGCCGTTTGAGGGATGCAATATGCTTCGTGGTGCACTGAGGCACCGCCAAGCATATTATGACTTTCCTCACCACCAGCATTGTCATGGAGGTTCTTCCTCCATGTAACTGCTGGCAGTGAGGAAAGACAGGGCCCCCTCTTGCCCCAGTGCGCGGGGGTGTATGCAGGGGAGGACATGTTGTGCCCCGCCTGTAGTTTTGAACCCCCGGTCCAGCACTGGAAGAAATGCACCAGCATTCCTTCCCGTGCAGGAATGTGCACTGGTGGTACCACAGCACCCGCTGCCAGACAACAAAATGACTTGTAATCTGGTGGGCGACGGCGACACTTGGCAGTGCAGAGGCACGGCGTTGGCGAGCCGCTCCTGCACCACCAAAAGTCACAAACAGGACCCAAATCTCCACCTCTCCTATATTTTTAAATGGGGAGAACCTCACACGTGTAAGTTTGGTAATTAGTAGTAAATGTAGGAAGGACGTGGGATTGAATGTAAAAAGAGCACACTTGCTACTAAAAGGGAGTAAGGAGGGGAATAGGAAGGGTTAGGAAGCGGC